>NC_051065.1:70052849-70202849 GCF_004664715.2 Peromyscus leucopus | reverse complement strand
GTCACGTGGGCCATTTTAGTATTTTCAGGAAGATTTAAGGATGGAATCAAACGAGGGAAGCGTGTTCAGAACCCTTGTCCCCTTCCTCTGCAAACCATTTCCCGTGGCTGTTACAGCCCAGGAAGCTGCCACCAGCAGGTAGCCTGGCAGTTGGGGCTGTCGTCACTGCTGAATACGTGTTTGTTTTTAAGTTTTGCTGGCATGCTGTCTAAAAGTGTTTGGGAGCAGTGAATATCTGTGTATTCTCCCCACCTGACATGGTGTGGCTGCTCTCGGGACCCACCACAGTGTCGCTTCTTTATAACTAGGGGGAAACAATTAAACAGAACACCTGCTAAAGCGGATCTTGGGTGTTTAGTTCTTATTTTCCAAAAGCAAGCTGGTCATTGTGTCCTTGAGCCTGAAGAAATGTTGCTGATTGGCTGTTTGTTATTTTTTAATAATATATGGCATGTATCCAAGTAAGCATTCCGATGACCTCGACAATCAAATGTGATTCTTGGCTGCAAGGTCTGTGGGGGGATGGCAGGCTGCCAGCCACTCATACATCATTTACAGGTGGCTGTTTCTGACAGGCCAGTGTTAGTTATTGTAAATGAGTGACAGTCCCTATAACTCACCTGTGAGCCTGACTGCTGGCCCAGGGCTCCTGAGATCCCTGCCCCCTTCACGAGCGCTCTTCCCTCTTCAAGAACCACTCTTTCAGCTCCTCACGTGCACGCTGCCTGCCTGCTCATCAGGACGTGGAGCTACCTTGTATGTGATTGACGATAATTAGGTTTCAACTGCCTTCTGATGCAGAAATACACACCATTACAGCATGGCCAGTTCGGCTCCGGCAGTCTTGCTCTGAAAGGGTATTGATTCACTCTTTCGTGTTTTTAAAAGGTCATGGCAATAATTCCATCTGAACTTGCTAAGTGAAAATAGTTTGTAGAAATAATATGGTTGCTTCTTAGTTGCATGGTAATTGAAAGCCACGATGGCTGGTATTTCTTTTCTTTTTTCTTTCTTTTTTTTTTAAGTATATTTTAATTACACTTGTCACTGTGCTTGTCTTGCCCTGATGACATGTGTGGAAAGTTACGAGGCTGGCTGCCTTCTGTGTTAATGACTTTTGGGCAAGGAGGACTTTTCGTTTTGTTTTCCTACTGTGTCAGGTGAAACCTAGCCCAGCACTTGGTCTCACAGCCGTCCTAAAGAGTCATAGACAACTTGAACCATCTCCCAAGATCTCTCATCTACCTGCCTGCTTTAATAAGACTGGAATATACTGACTTTGGGGAACAGAATGTTAAAATGCTTACCTTGTGTCCATTTGCAATAGATTTAAACAACTTTTGCTAGATGGGTCAGAAAATACTATTCTCGGTAGTTAGCAGACCATAATAAAATAAGTTTGTTATGAGAGAACATAGATCCTGTATTGTAACCACCTCAGCAAGTGACAGAAAGCTGAGAATGATGTTGTATAAATTACCAGGATACTCCAAAGGCAATTCCAGCTTTGGCATGCATCTTCAGCTCTTCTGACGAAGAGGAATTTCAGAGTGCTTGAATTGCAAGTTTGGGGAAAGTGGTGATCAGAGTTATGCTCTAAGCCATCCTGAGTCCCTCCCATTAGAGGGAGAAAAGCCTCGGCTGTCCCTAGTGTCAAAATGAGCCAGTCATTGTACTTGCAAACGAAGGGGCATATTCTCACAGAACAAGAGACTCATGCACATAATTACCATTAATGCTAATGGCATTTCTGTCCGTACAGCCCCACACATCAAGATGAGAATAGATTTCCACATCTTCCTGCTGTGAAAGTACATTTAATATCATTCATTTTACAACTTATTTTTTAAGATGATGTCCATATTCTGTCATGACATACAGATGCCCGTTAAAGTAAATGTGGGAACTATGGGAAGAGATGTGGTAACTAAGCTTGTTCCTGGGGATGAAATATTGCTGGACTCAGATCCATTCATACTCTTTAAACACAACGCTCTGTGTCAGCTTGGAAACTGCTGGCACACTTTTCATGGTGTTGTAAATTTGTCAGCCTAATGGGACATTTTGTAGATGTTTTCCTTTCTAAGTGCTTTAACAGGGGTAGGTATTCCATTGAGCCAGAAACCCAGCTCAGCATTTCATAGCCTGGAGATGAGAAGCATATTTTTAATGTCTTATCAGAAATTCACTGGTGGATTGGTCCCTAAATTGCTTTGAGGAAAGAAAATCCACTGTGGCTCTGTATCCGTGGTCATTGGAATCTCAGGTCATCTTGTCTCGTCATTGATTGCATGGTCATCTTTTTGCATCTGGCCCAGGAACCTTTTGAGAGGTGCCTTCACATCTATGCTGGTCAAGCAAATTCAGACCCAGTCTTGAGTGATCCCTCTTGGGACTTTGACCATTAACAATAAAGGAATGGATTTCTCCTGGCTGTCCAGTCTCTGAAGCCTCACAACTAAGATTTAAGGCACAGACATAGGGAGGGGAGAAGTATGGAGTCCTCCCAAGAGTGCTCTTCAGATCACCTCCAAAGCTGCACAGCTCCTCTAGGAGAGGACAAGAGCTTCACAGCAGATCTCAGAGGCCACGCAGAGCCAGGTCACTTCTGGACCTCCTGAGATGGCCACCGTGCTCTGCTTGGTGGCTTTGCTCAAGCCACCGGACCTCTCCGGACCTGTTTCCTCGCTGACAAGATTGAGCAGAATGAATCTCTGTGTCTTACCAGATTTTATAACCAGCACCATGTTGCATTTGACTTTTATAAATAATGGAATTCTGGTGAAATTTTAATTAATAGCCAGAAAGAAACACTGATTTCCAAGTGATCTTGTTCCTTTTGATTGGACTGAGGGGTGCTAATGAGATTCGTGGTATGCCTCCAGGTATGTCTGTGAGGGTGTCCCAGAGACAATTAGATCCTGAGGATTCTGACCTAATGAATGAGTTAGTGCCTTCATAGAGTCATAATATGATGGCATTTGGGGGCGGGGAGGGTGACCCTAGTTTTAAGAAGTAGGTCATTGTCCTTGGGGATTTATCTTCCCCTGGCTCTGTTCTGTCACACCTTCCCCACAGACATCCCTGGAACTGAGATCCCAAATCACTCTTTTCTCCCTTCATTGGTACTTGGTCCTGGTAACAACAACAAAAGCTGACTAATATGCGGAGGAGCAGGCTGCAGCATTTTAGATGCTGTCAACCCACAGCTGACGGGTACAGGGAAGGTGCAGCCCCAGAGCCCAGTTCCCAGGGCCAGGCGCGTTCCACATGGGCTGTCTTTGCTCTTACCTCATGACTTGTCTGTTAGCAGGATGGCACTGATGTAACCAATGTACGTACATTAGATCCTGGGACCAAAAGTAGTGGGCCCTTTGTGACAGAAACTGTCCAGGCATTTCCATCTTTCCAGCTGTGACCCCTCTAGCAAGTGCTATGGCTTCATCTTGCCCATCACTAGCATCCTCTGGGCTTTCCCCGTTAAGATCCCCATACCCTCACCTGAGCCAGTCAAAGATGCTTTAGAGGCAAAAGCAAATTCCTCAGACTCTACCAATGGTCTGCCTAGTTACCCATCGCCCTGCTGCTCATCCCGGATGTCCGTGGCTCCCTCCACATACATTACAGATGTTTTCACTGAAAAACAAAACCCCACTGTTTCAGTCGTGTGGTGGGTCATCTCATTCTCAGTCTTAGCACAGAACTTCTCTGGAAATCTCAGAGCTTATTCCAGCTGCATCTTGTGAGCCAGAACTGTCAAAGACCGTTAAGAGTAAGTGGCCATGGCTTCAAAGTGTTGGGCAGGAAACATTTGTATTGTGTTTATCAACTTGGCCAAACTTTGGTATGAACTTGCATTTCCTCATGTACTTTCCACTATTGGGAGAAGTGAGCAGAACAGCTGACATTATCTCTGACTCCAAGACAGTCAGAATCAGACTGGCCAGGTTGTCCAGGGTCCCACACCTGGCAGTGATGAACCTCACCTCGAGTCCCTGCCTCACAGTTGCCGAGCTCTTGGCCCTCCCGTTCTTCCACATGCCCTCCCACAGCCACAGGCCAAGCCACAGTGTTCCTGGTTTCCCCTTCTCAGTTCGATCCTTGTTTCCGGGATGCCCAGGACCTGACACTGAGTGGAACAATCCGGTGGGGACCACGGTGGCTTAGAGGGGTCTAGCTGAGGGTCTTGCCAAGCCTGTGTTCTGGAAGGCGGTCTGGTACGTCCTTTAGGTGGCAAGGGCAGCAGTCCGCCCTCCGAAGTTGAAGTTTCTAATCTCGCTGTTGTGTACTTTTTTTGAACTTACACTCTTGAAAAATATCAAGGTCAGAACATGATTGAAGAACCTTCTCCCTCTCTTTTGAAGTCACCACGCTTCTATGATATTGTTTTCCACTGAAGAAGTTCTCTTAAAAATGAGGTTGAGATCCCTAAAGAAATTGCTTCAATCAGCAGCAGGGCTTAATGACTGTTAATGGGAAGGGGAGATAGGATAGTAAGTGCTACTTTGATTAATAAGAGAACTGCAGAGAATTTAAATTGTGCCACTGATGGATTATTTTCTTCAAGCTTGATAAGCACTTCTCATTTGTTCTTAAATTTGGTCAATACTGTTAAAGGCAGCAAAATGAAGTATAATTAATTCTATTACTGCTGCGCAGCCCGAGTGTTACTAAGAAACAGATTATGATGCAGATGACAGTGGAAGGCCCAGTGGTGACAGTTTGATGCTTCGAATACCTGTCACTGCCTGTTAGGTTGAAAGGAGGAAGAAAACATTTCTCTGTCCGTAGTACCAAATACCTGGAACAGTGTTTGATCAACCTGTGCATCACAGGCCACCCTTCTGAGAACACCAGTGAGCTGCTCACTGACGCTGGCCTTATCCTTCTTTGGAGGTACAGAGAGTAAATAAAAGATTAAGATAATATATCAGTTAAAATGGTAAAAGCCCAATGCTCGTTTTAAATTAATCACCAAGAAAATGGGATATTGATTTGACGTTAGATGGCTGTTACAAGAAAGCTTTACATATTTCTCCCTTTTCAGAGATTATAAGTCATGCTTTATTTTTGCTATAATTTTATTCAGAAAAAAATTGATGAGCAGATGATCTGTCATATAGTACGATACCTTATTTTACTAGATAATTTTACCTCTTGTATTAGTAACACCTAGGTCATCAGACATACCCTGGCACCAGTTTCTGTAAACCTCAAGATATATCAATGTCTCCTGAAGCATTACAAGCAAAAACTCCTTTTAAAACTATCCCTGTATATTTATTTAAGCTATACAAATCATTTTCTAAGCATGGCAAAAGTTATTCCTGACTGTGGTACATACAGTGTCTTTCCAGACAGCTCTAGGATTCTTAATTCAGTGAGTGTAGGCCCCAAAGTTCATACTCGTGGGCACGTCTAACTAATTCAAGAGGTGCAATGCTTCCAAGGCTTAAAATCATTTTAAAGAAAACATGCAGTTCATGAATCCTGTCCCTAAAACTCCATTACAATTTAGGAAAGACTGGACAGCAGGCAACTGGCCTTCTGGTCCCTGTCATTTGTCACAAGTCTGCATTTCTTCTGATGTGTACAGAGTCATTGAGTGAGTGATTTCAGAGTCATATAAGATCTAAGTGTTATGGGTGAACAGAACTTCTAAGGGTTCTTTGAGATTCTAATTCTGTTACTAAAAATGTAAACTTTATCTATTATGAATCAAGAACTAATCTTCTTGCCCAGATGTTGCATAAACATAATTTCTGAAGATGGGACGATCACAGGAAGAACATTTCCGGTCAGCATGTGAAAGTCACGCCATTGTGGCCTCTGTTGGCTGCAGAGTTTACATTTGGAATCAATGTCCAGGGTGTGAGGAACATGTGCCAGAGAGCTGCTCAAAGCCCAAGTTCTGCCAGATCCTGGGCCACAGCATGGTGCTGGATACATGGAACCATTATCTTTTGCCCATGAGAATATGCTCTCTCTTCTGTGTGGTTAAGGCTTGGCTCAAATATCTCCCCTCTCACCCTTGAAAACACTCATTTTGGAGTAAGGTTCAAGGATGCAATGCTCAGATGACCCTTCTGAAGCCGTTTGCTCAAGATGACGTGGTCTGCACAGAGGCTCAGAGTGGCCACAGTGCTTTGAGGTCATATCTCCCAGTGGATAGAATCCATGCAATAAATAGGAAGGGGCACAGGACGAGCACCAGGCTCTAGGTAGACATGGAGGGGCGGGGCCTGCATGGCTCTGCCCTGTGGGAGCGTTCACACTGAGGCGAGGCGGGCAGCAGCAGGTGCAAACGACGAGAGAGGTCCTTTAATGTAAGTGCATGGAAGAGACACAAGCCAAGGAATGTGATTTAAAAAATGCGGTCCCCAGAGGGCAGGGGAAGTCAAGAGTGGGAGAGGGAGGAGGACTGAGAGAGATGAGGGGTCACAGGCTTTCTTGACACAGTGCAGGCAGAAAGAAGTGTCTGTACTGTTTCACTGCCCAGTCTAAGCTTTGTCTTTCTAGAACACACCCTTGAATGATGCTCTTGTTTTAGAAAAACAAAACCGGAAAGGATTGTTTCCTTGGCTTCTTGTCCTGTCGTTCCCAGTGCCTGCCATTAGACTCATTTTGACTTTGGTTTTCCAGACTGCTGCAAGACAGTTTGAATTGGGTTATTTCCATTCGTGCTGTATCTCTGTGTTTGTTCATGGAGTTAGGTACAACTTACGACTTTAGAATTACTGTATAATGCTCAGAGGTGTGAAACGCCATTTCGAGTAATGCCTTTCTTCAGTTAATATAGATAAATATTGATGGCAGGCGGCAGTGAAACAAGTCATTAAATTGCTCAGTGCAAGGGTGTCCCACACATTGCTAGAAGCTACAGAAATCACATCGGCTCCAAGAACCAGTGCCTGTGATTAGACAGTGCATCAGTTTCCAGCTTCCCCTGCTCCAAATTGGTGGGTCAGGGAGCTTGGGGAAGCCCCCAGAACCAGGGAAAGGGACAGGACACGGGACTGAGATTGCCGTGCTCGTCTATCTATCCATCCCATTTTCCTCTGTCACCCTAATGAACCCCTGGGTGAGCCTGAAACCTTTGAAAAATGGCAGTGTGCGACAAATGGGTGGCCTGGCGCTCTGAAGACAAAGGAACTTTACATCTAAACGGGTGGCCCTAGAAAGCCAGCAAAGGGATCGGAGGGGTAATAAACCCCTTCCTCGGCAGTGGCTTCGATGATTTGACTTCAGTCGTGGTGACACAGAATTTGGTTTGGGCCAGAGAGGCATTGGGTGGGTTGGGTGGGGGGTGGGGGTGTTTCTTGTGGGGCCAGATAATGTTTTTGTTGCCCGAGTCTTAGGATGAAAAATGAAAGGCATCGTTTCTTCATTTTATAACGCCATCCTCAAGGAGTGCAGCCTGGTATAGATTTTGTAGTTCCACAGTGTGGGGTATGCTTTCTTCAAGGTGTTTTTAATGGGCTCTGGGTTGTCAAAGACACCACTCTGATAATGAGGCCTCGGGCCCCGTGTGAGGAGAAAAGTGTAATGAAGAAGGAGCACCATTTGTTACAGTTATGTGGTTACTTGGCCATAATATCTTTTTGAGGTTTATTAAATCATATAAAATTTCAATTTACACTGTAATATTCTATAAAAGATGGAGCGCACAGAAGTAATAAGTATGACAGCATTTCTTTCATTTATGAATCGTATTGTTGATTGCGTTAACACTGCCACATCCCACAGCAGGATTATTTATGTCGGGACAGTAATTTTCTATCTCCAATTTAATTTTGTAAAAGTTAATTACAAATTAGAATAAAATGAACGCAGTTATAGAAGGCGGCAAAATGCTGGGGTAGGGTGTTATTGGGGGAAATGTTTACAAAGGCTGCTCCTGCGGAGGTCAGGGACACCTGGTGACACCGATATTTGTGGTTCTAGAGAAACCTCTTCCTTTCTCAGCCTGGCAAGTGGGGCTCAGACCGGTGACAAGTCTCCCCACAGTCACCCGGCAAGGTTGTGACAGAGGAAGTACTCAGACTCAAGACTCTTGATCCCAGATCGACCTACCTCCCTTTAATATGGGTATATGTCCGCTGTCTACCTTACAAGTTGGGCGGAAGGGCTGGCAAATGCCTCGGAGGGTTAATGGCGCTCACTGCTCAAGCCAGGAGAGGAGCTTCCAGTCCCTGAAACCCACACAAAGGTACAAGGGCAGAAGCAACTCCACTAAATTTCCCCCCACCCTGCGCCCACGTGCACAACACACACACACACACACACACACACACACACACACACACACACACACTGCATTTTTTTTTTAATGAAATCAGGAGAGGATGAAAGGGCAGGGAACATTCTCCAAATGTCTCCCCACAAACTAGTCTGCTTGAAATACAAGCATCGCTCAGAGGAGAGAACTTTCTCAACTGAATTCTTGGTCCCCCTTGCCGCCGCCGTTGCCACTGGTAAACAAAAAGTTCTTAGACTTTCAACCCCAGCAGGGTAACTGAAGAGCAGGGCCTTAGCCTCCAGGTTTCACTGCAGCCAACCCTAGGTCCTCCGGAAGGACCTCCGGAAATGACGCCACCGGGGCGGAAATGATGCCACCGGGGCGGAAATGATGGTGGCGGTGAGAGGGTCCGGAGGCGCGGCGGCTCATCAGTTAACAGCACTTGTGGTTTCTGCAGAGGGCCTGGGTTTGACTCCCAGCACCCGCTTGGTGACTCACAACTGTCTGTAACCCCAGTTCCGGGGGACCTAATGCTCTCTTCTGACTTCTGACATACAGGCAGGCAAAATACCCATACAAATAAAATAATAGTAATAATAATAATAAAAAGGAGTGACAAGAAACCCTTAACCCTTCCCCTACAGCTTTTCCTTGCATGCCGTGCACTCTGCCTTCTTTCTCTCTGGTCCTTTGTGCCTCTTACTCAGTAGGCAGGGCAGGGAAGCTCAGTGGCATCCCACGTATTCTACCTCGCTCCGACTCCTGTCTCAGCCGTATGGCCGCTGGTCCGTCCCATCCGCACCAGCACACTTGACCATCTGGGGCCCTTTGAAACACCATGATTGACTTGCTAGGTGAAAGACTTTTATATTTCGTTTTTAATAGAGCAAAAGTGACTCTAAATTTGTTAATATTCTTTAGGTTACATAGGACAAATTACAGATAAGTGAATCAGTAATGAAATTTGTAATGAGAATTTCTCAAGTATGAAATGTTGGCGCAAGGAAAGTTAATTGCGGGATTTTACAGCCATTATAGTTTATATCATAAATGCAAAAATGACTAGGGCCATTTAATTACAGTAGGAACACACTAAATTTTTATGGAGTGCCATTTTGTTAAAGAGGTGCTCGGAACATTAGGAGCAAATTCCATCCTAACAGTGGGTCCAGGTAGCTTTCACAACATCAAATAAATATGCTATTGCTACAGAATTGTTCCTTAGATACTGTAATTGACACGATGACTAATGAGATGGGTTTATCCTCACAGCTTCACATACTCAATTTACAGTGTCTGAAAGTTATTTTTCTCTGCCATCCGTAGGCCTAGAAGGAACCAGAAAATCCCTCTTGGAAAAACACTATCTCTGCCGCTTCTCTAATTAACCTTCAAAAATGCATTTTGAAATATAGAAGTTGGTGCCTGGCATAGAAATTGGATCGTCTCAGGAAAAAAGACCCAAGTGCTAATTTGTTCCTTATTAAATATCTGACATGTCAAAATCACAGGCGGTTAATGTCTTAGAGCCTTTCAGCAGGGCAGGGGCAGCTTGTCCCGAGGCCAGGGCTCAGTGGGGTGGTCTCGGTACCAGCTACTGCAGGAGCAAGGACTACCCCCACCGCGGCCCCAGCCCGGGCTGGCCCTCACTCCCTCTGCCTTATCCAGCCTGGGACCTATGGGCAGATCCCCTAACCTCTACTGGAGAGAAGAGGTCAGATTGGACAAATGTGCATCTCTGAGTGTCCCTCCATTAATGAAGACTTGAAGAGGGGCTTCCCCTACTCGGCTGCTTGCCCCTCGTCTCAGGATCTTACAGCATGGAAAAATTTAGTGTTCATGAGCCCATCTATGCATTCTCACGAGCGTGGGTGCACGTGCGTGTGGGTTGACATTGGGTGTCTTCTCGATTGCTCTCCCCTTCATTTATGGAGTCAGGATCTCTCGCTGACTCCAGAACTCAATGATTCCTGCCCGTCTAGCTGGCCAGCTTACCCCAGGATTCTCCAGCCATTCTCTCCTTCGTGCTGGGATTGCAGGCAGCTTGCATACCTGGGTGGCTTTTACATGGGTTCTGGAGGTCTGTACTCCGAGTCCATAGCAAGCCATTTATCCACTGAGACAACCCCCAGTTCTAGAATAGAAAGATCTTGTGTATGGGAAAGAGCAGTGTTCTCTATGACCCCTAAACATGTTTCAGCTTACTTGGTGAGCAGAGGTATCACTCCCTCTTGATCAGCTAGCTGGTGAAGAGGAGGCTCACCCAGGCAATGTCCCTCTTCCTCCCACAACCAAATGGGAGACACTGAGACACACGTGGTCTCCCATGATTAACCAATGGAGCTGAAATCAAAGGACTGTTGATTCAAAACCCCTCTCTGTCAAGTAGTAACAAACAAATTGAGTTTCTGTGTCTTTATCTAAAAAACAAGAGAATACGAACAGTCCCTATTTCCCAAGGTTATTTTAAGAATATGAAACTCAATAAAGCAAATGTAAATCTAGAATTAGGGTACCAAGTACTCATGGAAACACTATTCACAACAGCCAGTCTAGGGGAACAATGCCAGTGTCCACTAGCAGATGAACAGACAGACAAATGGAGTACATGCGCCCTGTGTTAGCTTTGCTCTGCAGCAACACATAAAGGGTTTGTTTGGGTTCATGGTTTTCAAACTCAAGTCCATGACTGATTGACCTGTAGTGCTTTGAACTTGTGAGAAGGCAACATATCGTGGGAGAAGTCATGTGGAGCAAAACATCACCTGTGACCAGGAAGTGAAAAAGAGAGAGTTTGAAAGGAAGGGACTAGAGTCCCACTGTCCTTTTGACACACATACCTCTAGTGCCCATCTCTTAAAGGTCCCACCATTTCCCCAAAGCACTACTCTTGGGAACAAGCTCTTAACACATGGACCTTGTTTGAAGCATTGAAGATCCAAACCATAGCACATGCAAGGCAGCAGTCAAAATGGGGATTCGTGCTACAATATAGGTGAAGATGATGTGCTAAGTGAAAGAAGCCAGTTCTGAAAAATCTATGGGATTCAGTTTACACATCTCTATACGAGTCAGCTTCATAGAGACAGAAAACACAATGGTGGCGGTTGCCAGGGCTTGGGAGAAGGAAGAATGCAAAGTTAGCTTTCAATAGGCTTAGAATTTCTGTTTTGCATCGTGAAGAATTCTGGAGATACTGATGGATATGGCCACACAACTATGCTATTAATATTTTTACCACAGATTAAATAATACATTAAAAAAATTCTGTGTTGTAGGTGTGCTCATTGTTTCTAGGGTGGTGTTAATTTGAGACTCTCAAAATAAAGAGAGCTAAGTCACGTGTGAAGTAACCATGCATCCTTCTTCCCCTCTCTCTCTCCTTTTTTCTCTTTAAATACTATGAATTTATACTGCTACCTATTATTCCAAATTAACACAGTAGGGATCATTTTAATCACATCCATTTTCTTGTTATTGAAATTTTCTCCAACTCTCATTATCCACAGTATACTTACTTATTTGTTCAATTCTGCTGTGTGTAATGGTGTCTTGGAACTGCTGGCACACACATCTGTGATGCCCTTTATCTGTATCACAACTCCACCCTTAGCCTTACAGCATCCAGTAAGGACACTCTGTCCTGCAGTCAAATAGATTAGTTATTTCCATCTCCATCTGTCCCTTTCATGTACTTATTCATCTATCTACAGTACAGTTAGCATGATGCTTGATCTCAGTCTAGGATCACCTCTGAGGGATTGCCAAAATTAGATTGGCCTATAGGAATGCCTTTGGGGGATTCTATTGATTAGGATCATTGATTGGGAAGACCTGCCCTAAATATGGGCAGAACTCTTTCTTGGGCTGGGTCCTAGCTTGTATAAAGAAGAGAAAACCAGCGGAGCATAAGCATTCGTGGCTCTCTGCTCCTGACTGAAGATGTACTTTGACCAAATGCTTCAGGTTCCTGCTGCCTCGGCTTCCCCACCTTAACGGACAGTGTCCTTGGGCTGAGAGCTGACACAGACCCTTTGCTCTTGAGTTGCTTTCATTGGGGTGTCTTAATACAGCGTCAGAAGAGGAAACAAACACAGGTAGACACTGGTCAGTTACTCTGTCCGACTTCAGGTTCCCCTCGGATTTCCGATAGTTTGAATTATTTGTGATTTGGGGTTGTTCTGGTTTTCTTCCTCTCGCTGTAACAAACACCATGACCCAAAACAACTCAGGTAAAGAAACTTGGCTTACAGATCTACAGCCCATCATTAGGAGAAGGAAAGGCAGGAGCTTGAAGCAGAAACTGGAGAGGGACATTGCTTACTGGCTTGTTCCTTTCTCATGTAGTCCACCTTCCAGGGATGGTAACGCCCACAGTGGGCACTCATATCAATTAATAATCAGGAAAATGCTCCCACAGACATGCCCACAGGCCAGTCTGAAGGAGACAATTCTTCTATTGAACCACTTTCTTCCCAGGTGTATCTTGTGTATGTCAACCTGAAAATAAAAACTAAGCCGGGTGGTGGTGGTGCATGCCTTTAATCCCAGCACTGAGGGAAGCAGAGGCAGGTGGATCTCTGAGTTCAAGACCAGCCTGGTCTACAGAGTAAGTTCCAGGACAGTCAGGGATGCACAGAGAAACCCTGTCTTGAAAAAAAAAAAACAAACAAAAAACGACAAAACAAAAACCCCAAAACCAAAAACGTAGCCAGTATAGGGGGATGTGTGAGTCATCACTGTGCTCTTAATGTCTGAGCGCATCAAAAAGCTGAACTCAGAGCATCATGTGTCCCTTTATCTTTGTTCCTTGCCTTCTCTTCCCCTTTCCTTGTCCTTAGAACCCTTTCTCATCCCCATAGGCAGTCAACATCTTCAGTTTTGGCTTTTCTTTTCTGTATTTCTTAAGAGTGAGCGGATTCCCAAACCTGGGTCGACAAAGGTTTGTTTTTACAGATCTGTATACAGCCCAACTGTCTACATTTCTAACAAGCTCCAGGTCTTATTGATGCTGTGAGTTCTAGGATCCCATTCTCAGCAACAAGATGCCATATGTCCTCCATCTTAATCCCAAAGACCCCTGTTCCTTAGATAGGGAATGAGCAAATCAACATGTTTGTCCACAATACAGGAGAGCCGATTCCCAGTCCTGGACTTTATATTCTCCTGTTTGCGACACTCTGGAGTACCTGTTCTGCTAATAAGACAAACAATATAGAGACATTAAAACATGTTTGCTGATGCATATGACTCATTGTAAAACCAAAGCTTTATAGTCACCCAGAGCGAATCTCCAGCCTTTATAGATGCCCCTGCTGTGCGAGGCAGATTAGATGCAGGATGTGCTGAGCACCTCTGCTGTGTGCGTGCCTTGTTGAAGTTAAAATACCTTAGCTGTGGTGGGTTTTATTTTAGCTCCATTGAGTGAGGGTTAATTAGACCTTGAACTTGTTGGAGATAGCGATCAGTGTTGTAGCAGGGGCCTGACTCTGCAGAATGCTCTGGAAACCTATTGAAAGCTTTTTTTCCCCCTAAAATATGTGTGCCTCTAAATCCACAGAAGACAAAAGATGTGTCTTCTCACCAGCACTGGGCACCTTCACTAAGGAAGTCCTGGCTAGAAATGTTTTCCACGGAAGTGTGAATTTTACAAGTGTTAATATGCACAGTCTGGGGCGTAGTCAGTCAATGAGTAGGAAGCTAGCTTGTATGCTCCTGGCAGAAGGAAATGCTTGAGAGGAATACCCCAAGCTCTTGCGTCTATAGGACCAGGGACATGGTGTCCTCTATAAAGAAACGACTTGGTCTGACCTGGCTTCAGGCGCTTCTTGGGCAGTATCACTGATGTCATCGGAACCCTTTGGCAGGTTTGGAATTGTTTTCTCTCCTTTACCCACAAGCCCCGATGGCATCTAATGTCTCACTCTGGAATGCTGGGGGATTTCTCTCTGCCCTTTGTCTCAGACCCCTTTCTCAGATTTCCTACCCCCACTGCTGCCCCTGAATGCAGACCTGTGTTCCCACCTCTGGAAGTGCTGGAGTTCCCACCGGCCTGTGTGCTGTGGGGAGAAACTCGTTATCTTGCAGCTTTGATCACATCACAGGATACTTCCAGCCCCTCCCGTGGGCATCACACTGAGAACAGACTTACATGCATATCTCAGTCCAGCCATTCACCCATCCTTCTACTTCCAGCTGAATTCTGCTCCAGCCCACATTGCTAGCCCCCAATGGTCCTCCCCCAACCCACGTTCCACCCCTTACCCTACTGCCCATCCAGCCCAAAGTCTCACCCCACCTCCTACCCTGAACTCTGCCTATTCCATTCCACTTGCCTCTCAAAGTCCAGCCTTCTTCTCGGATGCCTTTCCTGACCCCACAAATGAAAATGATGCTCCTTCCTTTAAACCCTTTCCACTTAGGGCAAGCATTGTTTGAGGGCATTGCATTCTGCCTTATACTGGGGACTGGGATACTTGTTCAAATCTCCAGGCTAGTCTATTTGAGGTCGTCATAGAATTATACTTCTAGGACCCTTTAGGCTGGGTGGCAATGGGCTTGTCATGGATGATGCATAGGAGTGACAGTGACCTGTGTCCTTTCTGATCATGTGACTACTGGAGTGAGCCCTCCATATCTCCATCTACCCATCTTCTTAGAGATTTTCAGGTTTGAGGAGGGGGTTGCTTTGTCAGCCTGCATCCTTGACTGACAGCATTGAACAGAGCCCTCAAAATGACCTACATAGATCATGGACCAGAAATCTCTCTCTCTCTCTCTCTCTCTCTCTCTCTCTCTCTCTCTCTCTCTCTCTCTCTCTCTCTCTCTCTGTGTGTGTGTGTGTGTGTGTGTGTGTGTGTGTATTAGAGGCCAGAAGTCAGAAGTCATCCAGTGTCTTCCTCAATTACTTCTCTGCTTTATTACTTATTGAAACATGGTCTCCCACTAAAGCTCAGCAGTTTAGCTACACTGGCTGGCCAGCAAGCTCCATGGATACTCCCGCCTCAGCCTCCTCAATGCTAAAACTACAGGTACGTGCCCCACCCCCACATCTAGCTTCTACATGAGTTCTGGGATCTAAACCCAATATGCATACTTGTATGACAAGCACATTACTGACCGAGCCACCTCCCCAGGCCATACCAGAAATAATCTTTGCTATTTTAAATCACTGGGGCTTTGATGCTTTTACCATAGCAAAACCTAGTTCCAAGGGCTAAGGTCCATGCAGGTAGGCATTTAACCTTTTGACTCCAAGTGTTGATGACGTTTAGTGCAGCAATACAGCTATCGTGTGTGGAGTTACATTGAACCAATGCCATCCAACGCTAAGTGAAAAGGCAGGACAACCCGTGAACAGGCTCTCAGTCAGATCCCACTTCTCAGCTTCAGGATTTGCAACTGGCACTTCCAAAGCCTCAGTTTCCCCATTCCAGTGGGAACTGAGATGCAGCCCCACTTCAGGGTCCCTGCAGGATGAGGAAAGATAATGCACATACACATTCCAAATGACCTATAGATGTTACCTATTATTATTGTTTTTATCACAGCCATGCTCCCAGTACTAAGATGGCCTTTACTGCTACTTAACTACAGAGCTGCTCAACCAAGAAATATCTGGAAGTCAAACAATGGTAGTGCTAGCATCCCTGGGCAGGACAAGAAGACACAAGACCTCATGCTAAAGCCTGCTGAGGAGCCAAAGCAGAAGAGACTGCCCAGCATGTGGCTCTAGCTGCTGACTTCCCTCAGAATGCCAACTGGAGTTCTTCACAATCAGGGAGACAGCAGAATCCAGGTGGCCTTCCTGAAGACTCTGAGCAGTTGGATTTTTACCCAATTCTCTCAGGGGCCCCAATCTTAAAGACAAATATGCTACTACCAAAGACAGAGTCTAGACCAATGTTACCAGCTGGGAAGAGCAATAAGAAAATGAACTAAGACAATTCCGTCTCCTATGTTTATCTCTAATCATTTCTTAAAACCAAAGGAGTTGTTACAGTCAAGTACGTCTTCTGTAAAAAAAAATGTATTTGAATGTCTACATATGGGCTACATTTTACATGTCACCCCTCCATCAGGAGTCTACATGTACCCTATTCAGATGTTCATCTGTAATCTGGCCCATGTCGTACTTAAACTCTGGTTATTTTTTGAACTGCTACTGAACAGATCCTACATTCCCTCCTTCCCACTTACCCCAGCAGTATTTGTTAAGGCTCTGAGAGTTCAGTGCAGTGATTGACTGGGTGGACTCGGATTTTCATAGACACAGAAGAAGCTTCTAAACGTTGCACAGGGTTCTTTCTGTGTTTGGTCCTGTCTGTCACTGATTTGGCTGAATACAAAGAACAAATGTTTGCCAACTTCCTACACAGATTCTGGAGACATAAATGCCCGTGGATGACATCATCAGGGTTTGAAATATCTTCAGCAGGCTGAAACCATGATGAAGACACCAGTAAAAATGATCGCCCAAGTTCTGAGTTTAGACACACAGAGGCAGGCACTCAAATCAGATACTCTGCTCCTTGTAGGAAGACTTGGGGGTGGGCATTTATCGAGTAGTGTGCCAGCCAGGTGAGCATCTGCCATCATGTGACTTGTGGCCTTGCACCTCAATGGCTTTACCACTGCCCAGGAGCATGGTGTTCACATGGATGCTTTGTTTGAAGAGAGAAATTTGGGGTGCTTAAGATGAGGAAGCATCTATCCATACCTGGAATGAGGAATATTTACAACAGAAAAAGAACTGGCCCCAAAGCATTACAGATGTGTTTTTAAGTGTTGAGGTCTGTGAGAGTGAAAATAAACAGTGACTCTGGCTTGATGCCAACGTTGTATGAAGCCAGCCTCATGGCTGGCATGACCCAGGGGTGGCTCAGGGGCCCTCGTGGGAATGAGCGTCTTGTCTTGTGCTGGAAGCATTCTTGCCAAAAGGCCTGGGGAAGAGAAAGAAAGGTTCCACCCTGGTCCATGACATTCATGGTTCTGACCAGGTCTACACCAGATTCCCCAAGAGGATCAGCTGGTAGTTTTGGCCATGGATTTTCAGATGCCTTCTAAGAACAGGTTACAATGCAAAAAAGAGTAGTTTGTGCTTTATACATTTGACCCCAAACCACACCGGGCATAAAACAAATACTTACCAAATCACAGCTTAATTCCACACCAGAAAGAGCCTTTAGACGTCTCATCAGCTTACACTGCCAGCCTTTCCAAGTAGCACACTTGGGCACAGGATGCTACAGTTGAGTCATGTGCTGCCATGTAGAAAACTGGAATGGATGGGGGACCAGTTCATAGAGCCCCCTCCAGGCTTCCATATCCCAGCCCACTGGACAACAAATTAGTTGGAATTCCAACAGGAGAGAGTGTATGTGGCTCTTTTCCTCAGTATAATAGATGTTCTGTGGTGTGGTATGCTTCGTGCTGTGACAATTCATTCCTGTACTAGTGACAGGACCGCCAGCTGATCTCACTCTGCTCAATTAGGAGAAAATGCAGATTTTAATCTGCCCCATGGTGAGGTAGCACTTTGCTCGGTGGCCTTGGCAAGCTGGCCGTTTAACCGTTTAGGTGGGAGCCTCCACTTCAGCCTGCCAATCTGTTGCCAGCGGCATCTACCGTCTCTTTCTGTTGCCAGCACTTTCCAGATTTCAAACTCCAGTGAAAGGTCGCTCCATCATTCTCTGAGCTGCCGGGCTGTGGCTGGCCCCTTGGCAGTGGCCACTCCTGGGAACTGAGTGTTTGTAGGTGGAGTGACAAGCGCCCTTCCCTCGCCACCAGCCGTTCCTGGGCATGGAGGCATGGGGAGCCTTGACGGAAAGGGCCTATCTGTTCTTCTGCAGTCCTTCTGTGAGGAGCAGAGGGCTGAGCCAGCTGGCTGGGTCACTCAGCCCCGGCCTTGGAAATGGTGCCTATCCCAGACTGTCTGCTTGACTGCCTATGCCCCCTTCCATTCCGACAACATGGCTGCCATCTCTCCCACGGGGCACAAAATCATCCTTGTGCTGCCTTGGTTTGGTTTTCCAGGAAGAGAAATAAATGACTTGGCATATTTCTCTCCCTTCCTCCCTATGCCATCCCCCTCTTTCTCCCTGACCCCTTGGTTCCCTGGTTCTTTGAGTCCTTACACACCTACCTGGAACTAGATAAAGGAGCCCAGGTGTAAATTACGGTGGGTCTATTGTGTTCATGGGACACATGGCACAGGACCATCAAGGCTCAGACAGGCTTGGAATTTGACCTCAAAATACCCAGCAGTTGACTTAAAGTATTCAACATCTCCTAAGTCAAAATGGCTTCTTATTTCCAATGGCGAGGCTCACAGTCTGCCTAGGATGTGGGTGGATGATGCAGCCAGCTGAGCAGCAGTCCTGAGCTCTTACTGTGGTCCTGCTAAAGTGCTGAGATAGATCCATTGTTTATTTAACCCTGCAAGACACCCTGGAAGGGTGAAGAGCCCAGGGTGAGTGCAGGCTGAGCACAGTACTGGGGTCACGGGTAGGACTGGACAAAAGTTCCCTTTATTGTCACCCCGGTTTCAGAGACAGAGGCTGGCAGAGGTGAAGGCTAGACTCCCAAGAAGACTGAACCCCACAGAGTCGAATCTGAGGACTCCAATGACAAATCTAAAGCCTGCTGCCTCCTCAGAGCCAAGCTCTTTACTCTTCCCATTTCGAAGCTAGGAAGAATCCCCAGATCAGTAACTGCCCCTGGTTTTTATAAACCAGTTTTTCCTAAGTGGTTTCCTCCCGCTCTGCTTCTGACAGCCCAGGGTCAAGCTCAAGCCGCCGGCTGGGCCCAGGCCCAGATGCTCCAAGCTTCCATTTCTGGATCCGAAGGCACCGAGCCCTTTGTATGAACTTGCCAAGGACCAAGCTCAGACAGTGAGGTAGGGACCAGACGGCCGTAAATTAGGCTGTGGAAGATTACCCCTGTTTCCAAGGCTTTCGCAGAGTCTGGGATACACCACGTTGAAGCCCTTTCACTAAATCAAGGCTGCTCTGGTAGGAGGGGCACCGGCCTCAGGATCCTGGGCTGTTTTCCTAAGAGGCACTCACAGGCACCTACATAAAGCTTTGTCTTTGTGCCCTCCCTCCCCAGCACGATTCCCCCCCCCTCCCCACCAAAGCAGCTGTGAGGAGCCAAGTGTCCAGAGGTCCCATCAGTGACTCTGAAAAGGGAAAACCCACATCCTCCCTGCCTATAGCTCTTCTGAAACGGTGAGGCCGCTCCAACCACTGGCCGCCTGGCAGGCCCAATGGGTGAGTTTTCAGACCATCATTCTTCGTGTGTGTGTGTGGGGGGGGGATCTCATTCAAACTGCTGTAGATGCTAGGCCTGTCACCCACAGGGGCCATGCCTAGAATGTCCCAGTGCTTGCTTTGACATTCTGTTGTTGCCATCTTAAAGTTCCGAAAATGGTTGAATATGGGACCCAACAGATCAGTCTTTTTCCACTGGGCCCACAAATTATGTAGCCAGTTCTAGAGGGGAAAAAACATTCATCGGGTATTTATGACTGTCTAAAAGACATGTCTAATCCTTGGCACATGGATTGCATGCACCCCAGGATAGCAATAAAGGAGGCACAACACAAAACTATAAAGTCACCTAAAACATTCGAGTATTTTGTGTGTGTGATTCTTTTTCGTCCCTTGGTGCACAGCTCTCAAGCGCAAACTTTGTAGTTGATGTGGTGTCTCAAAGTCATTGAGCTGCTCGGCTGCACAGCAGAATCCGTGAGGAGCCCTTAACGTCTTACTGTCCTGGTGTTCTCCAAAGCAACGAGGATATCCAATTGGCGAGCAGGTAGAAGCCAGGTCTCAGCATTTTAAAAATCAATTAATTTATTTTATGTATATGAGTGCTCTGTCTGCATGTGTGACTTTATGTCAGAAGAGGGCATCAGATCCCACTATAGATGGTTGTGAGCCGTCATGTGGTTGCTGGGAATTGAACTCAGGACCTGGGAGAGCAGCCAGTGCTCTTAACTGCTGAGCCATCTCTCCAGGTCCAGCATTTTTAAATGATTCCCCAGCTGCCATGAGTCCAACCCACTGAAGCTGGAGCCAGTATTCCAGGGCCCGCACTCCAGAGCAGCGGAGCAGTGTTGAGTATATATCCTACGCGGGGCTTCAGGATTTGAACCTACTGTGCACTTAGCTTCATCAGGCCACTTTTAAATTCTGCCATTGTCTAAATAAAATGCTGAGGCCTTTGATCCTTTCTGTGCTTAGGAAGTACTTGCAGGCATTTATCTGGATCTTGATAAGAGAAAAACTTTCGTATGCACCGTCCATGAACACTCAGAATGCTGTGTGAGGCAGGTGGGCAGATGTCCAGGAACTTCCCACAGCTAGCCAAGCTGCACCACCTGGAGCTGCTTCTGCTCTGCGGAAGGGTTGTGGCGCTTCCCCCTCTGAAGCCTGTCACTGTCGGGGGTGGAGGGGTGAGAGGAGGACACCACCCACAGGGAGAGTCATCTGGCCTCTGAGGCATGCCTTACATTCGCCCTTCACGGGCGCTGCCCTCCATCCCACCTCCACCTAGCCTCGTGATCAGACCCCCCCATGTCAGTGGGCATCAGCTACCCAGGTACATTCCTATGCAGCTGTCCCCTCTCTTTTCTAAGGTGGCACATTGAACAGTGGGGTCCCTTCAACCGTGTAAGAGCTTCCTTCCCTCTTAAAAGGCCATGGTAGCTCCCCAGTGCCACCTTCTGATTCATCAATGAAAGGAGGCTGGGATGGGGTTAAGTTCTGATTCATCAATGAAAGGAGGCTGGGATGAGGGTAAGTTCTACTTCATCAATGAAAGGAAGCTGGGATGGGATTAAGTTCTGATTCATCAATGAAAGGAGGCTGGGTTGGGGTTAAGTTCTAATTCATCAATGAAAGGAGGCTGGGATGAGGGTAAGTTCTAATTCATCAATGAAAGGAGGCTGGGATGGGGTTAAAAGAGAAAGTTTGCTGGTGGAAGGTCTGAGGAGAGGTGTGTCAAGGAACCTCTGATGGGCAGCAGGTTTCTTCAGGTTTAGTTTGGATATTTGGAGCAAAAGTGTCTGAATTACGTGGCAATTCAAGAATGATCTACCTCCCTACAGTGACAGACACTTATATGTGAGTTTTATCACATGACTGGAGTACAGTACAGAAAGGTCTTTGTCCAGAAAGGAAGTGTGCAGAAGAGAGAGAGAGAGGAGAAGGAGTGGGGAGGGGAGAGAGAAATGGGACCTGATGGGCCTCTTCAGCAGGACGTACCTGGCCCAGGTGAGGCTCTTCCTCACCCTAGGGACACCTAGTCTGCACTTGACCGTCCCAGGAATCTAAAGAAATGGGCTTCTGCAGTGGCGAACATTAGCTTCCAGCCTCCTTCTTCTGTTTGATCCGGGTCAGGCACCTGAGGCCCGTGGTCAGGACTTAAGGTTGGTATCCCTATGCAGAAGAGGCTCCTCCTACCAGGAGGCGGGATCCAGGCCAGGGAACCGTGTGCACTCAGCACCATACGCTGTAGAGTACTTGGTGAGCTTCTACTCTGTCTCTCCCATCCTCTGCTTCTCTGGGTTGCTAAGGGAGGAGCTTCCAGCCATGTATGGGCTGGGCTCCTGGTATGGTGTGGAGGGAACCCGAGAGTCTAGTCTCAGAAGACAGTGGATGGTAGTGGTACCACTTCAGATGGTGGTGGTGGCAAAATTGCTTTGTAGAGCAGGCTGACCTTGAACTCACAGAGATCCACCTGACTCTGCCTCCCGAATATTGGTATTAAACGTGTGCACCACCAGACCTCGGCAAGGCAGCCCCTTCTAAACTCAGGCCTGCAACAGGCCCTCCACAGCTGTTGTACAGGATTAGCCTCTGAGCCAAACTACCACCATCTTCATCAGATCAGCTGTGACTGCTTACAAAAGATCATCACCGCTGGCTTTGTGGACTGCCGACATTCCCTCAGAGAAAAGGGGATGAGGAAGGGAATAGACCCTCACCTAAGCATCCAGCCACTACCCCCATCATTGTATGCAATCCTGCCCTAATTGTATCTGGCCTCAAAGTCTCAGGGAGGGGCTAAAGAGGCTGGGGAAGACTGGAGGAAAGGGGGTTCCATCTATATAGTCGCAGTCTTGGGAGGGTCATCCTTCCTGCTGGGTGCAGACTTCACAGAGCGGCCGCTTTGGGGTCACTCATGATCTCATCAACCCCCCACCCATGCTCTGTAAGTAAGTCCAATAAACTTGTTGGATTCCCAGAGTGAACTTGATTGGAATCATTACTTGGTTTGTTGGGGCCCTAGGAGAAGTGGGTAGGCATTGTTTATGTCTCCCAGGGGAAGGAAGTTCAGCATCAGCCCAGCTGGAACTGTAGAAGGGCTTGGTTAGGGCCAGCTCCAGTTCCTCTGCTCTTGGAAGTCATGAAGGAGCGTGCTTCTGAAACAGTGTAATGGTTAGTGTTCATTGTTAGCCTCAGAGTCTGGAGTCACTTGGGAGACAGCCTCAGGGCATGCCTGTGGGGATTATCTTGACTACATTCATTGATGTGGGACTGAGCATCCTAACTGTGAGTGGGACCATTCCCTGGGCGGGGGATCCAGAACTTAGAGATTGGGGAGAACTACCTGACATGGCTGGCTGTGTCCTCACAGTGACTACAATGCCCAAGCTCCTGACATGTTGGGTTCCCAACTATGATGGACTGAGAAAGTGGCTGCTCGGCTTCTCCATCCTCTCTGCAAAGTGGTCCCCAGGATCCGAGGGAGGCTGGAGGTCTGCAAGGGCAGGGGGAGGACTAGGTGATCTTTTTAAAGATCAGTTTCAAAGGCCACCTTGCCATTTTCTTCACACTAGCAGCTATGATCATAAAGAGCTGCGTACATGCTAAGGTCACATTTGCTATTTGGGGGTGGCATTATCAACTCTAAGGGTGTTTCTGACTGTCCAAGTGATCGTGGAAGACTTGGCCACCATCTTCTCATCCAGACGGAGGCCAGCACATGCAAACCTGTCACCTGTGGCTGTCAGTGTTTGCTCTGCTTTATGAACAAGGAAAGAGAACCTTCCAGGAGTTTCTGTGTGGCTTCCTGTAGGTTGGAATGCAGGCCTTTCATCTGGGCTGAAGGAGAGATTCACAGTGTGGTTTGTGGGATTCTCCTTTGGAATTTTCCAGGATCCTAGTACCGCTTAACACAGTACCTTGTAATAACTAAGCTTATCAATATTTGTACCCTGCTACAATTTAGCCATGTGTCTATTTTCAGTCTGCAAGAGATTCTACAAGGGTCATGGCTAAGGGAACGAGGGAGCACGGTGGCTTTCCACTCAGTGGTGCTCCCTCTTCTATAAGAGTAAATGCGTGGACAGAGGTCATGGGTGTATCATTCCCACAGGCAGCTTGGACAGTTGAAACCAGCCATTCTGTGTTCTTCCAGGACAGGCCTGTATCTTATTAGAAATGCAGTAAATAGAATTTAATGCAATTGTGAAGAAATCCAATAGCCTCCCATCTAAAGAATGTCACTTAGGACAGGGAAGCTGATTACGATTCCCTGGCCCCAAATAGGAGAATCTGTTTTAGAATATCGTAAGTTTTTAATTGCATGCAGCATGAAAGGTTTCCTGCAGGAAGGAGGGGCTGGGGAACGACACCCACGGCGCCCCTCTTCTGCACCAGGTCCTGTCTTCTTTCCTCCTCTGCTCACAGCAGCCAAAGGGGATGGGAATGTCTTTGTCCCTGTTACAAAGAAGGCGGCAAGGCTCACCACGGAACAGTGTCTCACCCGCGGTCACTGGGTACAAAGTTGCAGGGTTTCTGTTTGAAATTAGGTCTGTTGACCTCCCCACGCCCCATCCTGCCATCTTTGAGTCCACCACAGTACGTGTGCATGGCCACATTTGCTCTCTCCCACAAACGGATCCCAATGACGGCCACTTAGTTCTGGAAAGGGGTGTCCAACTGCTTCTTCCAGCTTCCTGTCAGCTCTTAGCACAAGGACTACTGTGCTCAGTATGGGGGGGGGGGGGGACAACTCAGGAAGACACAGCCAGCCTCTTCCTAGTTTGTGTTCTGAAAGATGTCACAGTGGCCAGTCCCTTCAAAACGTAACTCCACCCCTAATCTCCAGAACCTCTGTCTCCTCTCTAGAATTATTTTTGCTAATCACCTGTGTCTTCTATTTCGATTCCCTGACAAGTATTTTGAGTCTTAGCTGAAATATTTTTCTTTCTTTCTGGAATGTTCTTACTTTTTATCACCAGCTCTTTTCTCCCTGAGCAACATGCATGTGGCTAGTGGTGTCCGAGTGTCATCTATGGTCTGGCCTGGAGAACAGAACTAGTTAAAAAAAAATGTTAAATACACATGATGAACAAGACATGCTTTTAGTTGGACATGGTGGCATACATCTATAAACCCAACATTCAGAATGTTGAGTCAGGAGGACCACCACAAGTTCAAATCCAGCGTGGGCTATACATGGCAATGTTCTTTCCCAAGCCCACCTCCCACAGGAAGACACGGTTCTAGGAGGCACAGGCAGCCTGGCGGAGTAGAAGCTTCTCCTCGTACCTCTCAACCTAGCACTGAAAACTTTGGGACCCTTGGCCAGTGTGTGTGGCTTTGGAGCTGGATGTGTCTGTATCCCCTCTAACAATGGGGTTCTCAGAGGGTTTCCTGCCACACCCCACAGGGCCCAGCCGTGAGCATTGGAAAAAGAAGGCAGCCAGCGAATGTGTGTTTAATTACATCATCATTGAGGGGGTACAAAACTGTTTTCTTTAGATCCTTCTCCCTATGCTGTGTGAAACTCACAGGTGGAAAGAGCCCAGAAAAATATAGTCAGCGCAGGTGGCCAATCAGTCTGGGTGGACAGAAGCAGGCTATTAGGGGGTGTGCCTCGGTCCTTTGGTTCATTTTGCCCATAGAGACAAAGAAGAAAAGGTACCTTGCAAAACGCTGCTGCCACAAGGTCTTTTATTCCCACTGTGACTCTTCGTAAGTGTTTCAGAATGAACTCCAGGGCGGGAGGACACAGGGCTGACTTCCCTGTCTGCCTGCGCGCCTGGGAGCCCAGAAGCCTGTCTCCAAGAGGGAGCATGGTGGTGACTATCCATCTGGAGTGCTTCTTGGGTGTCGTCATTCAGCCTGGACTCTAAGGAGAAATGCCATCAGCGTCACATGGCACACACACCTCTGAATTGTGCTGCGCTTGTGAACCCAGCTGATGCCTTCATGTGTCATGGTAAATCACGTCCCACAGTTTCTTGGATTCAAGAGATAGTGACTGGGCCAAAGGGAGCTGCCACGGTTCTGCCTTCCCATTCTCTCTCACCCTCTAATTATGTTTTCTAATGGTTCCTTGATGCTGTAAGCTATTCATCACACGAGCCCTCTTCTTAAGGTTGTTTTTTTTCTCTTTCCAAATTCACCTATCCAGGGCTTTCCAAGGGAAAGATCTGAGGACTTGGCTGTCTTCTGTCCCCAAGAGAATGTGAGGGTTGTGTGCAATGGCTGTCTGTGTGCTAAGAGTCCATGCCAGGCCACCTGTGTGTGTTTCATCCAGAAGTGGCACTGAGTGGATGATGAACCAGGAAAGAGGCCTGAATCTTGTGATGCTTTCTGCACCCAGCCAGCTCTGGAAATTCAAGTGACTCATCCAACGCCACAGGCCCTGGCAGGAGCGGCGGGCATGGAAAGGGGCAGGGGTGGGTTGTAAATGAAGGGTGGGTGCCAAAGGAGAAGGAAGCCCAGAGGGGGCCCCTCCTGAGTCAGTGAGGGCCTGGAAATGACACTAGATTCCATCTTGCTGTGATGCAGGCTTCTAGATATTTCTGTAAGAACTGCTTGGGGAAAAACCTAGTCATTCTGCTCCCTATGCCTAACACAGTGGGCAGCTGTAACCATTGTATCAAGCTTACTACACACTAAATATTATACCCAGGACATCTCAGCTGTCCACAGACAGGAAAGGTGGAAAATATCCTTTTCTTGTCCCAGAGGATAGGGAAGTGACTTACCCTAGACCAGCGGTTCTCCACCTTCCTAATGCTGTGACCCTTTAATAGTGCCTCATGTTGTGGTGACCCCTAACCATAAAATTATTTTGTTGCTCCTTCATAACTGTGATTCTGCTAATGTTATGAATCATTTGGGGTCGTGACCCACAGGTTAAGAACCACTCCCTCACTCATGTAGAGTTGGCCTAGGCAACTTATGATGGAAATCTGGGGCCCCTGCCTCCAGAGCCTGGAAGGCCATCCTCTTACGAGAGTAGCCCTGACCTTTGGGGTCTGGTCTTTGCCGGTGGTGACATTCAAAACTTTCAGGCAACACAAAGATGCAGGCTGCTCAGTTTGCCGCTTCCTCTAAAGAGGTGCAGCCATTAGAGCGAGATGTACCAGAGTCCTTGCTAAGACCGTCTTGCTGCATGGCTGGTTCACACCTTCTTGACACTGCTCTCCGCTGTAGGCGTTGATTCAAGGTCTCCAGCTCACTTTCCACACCCCACCCGGATTTATTAGCAGCGAGTAAAGTGTGGCAACACCTGCTCAGGGTTTCACATGACCTGGTCACATAGAAGCAGGGAACTCCTGGGGGAGGGGGACTGTGTGAGCGCCACCTCCTGCACGGACACACTGTTGCCTGGCTCATAAATTCAGCCATTGTGTCTGGGAGTGAGTGCCCTGGCTGGAGCTGCCTTGGTGAGACGAAGCAGAGCTGAGCTGTGCACCTGTGCACCTGAGAATAGAACGCTGGTCGTGGAGATGGGGGAGAAGACATTGGAAGGCATTCAAACACAATCACCCTTTGTCAGCCGCAAAAGAGGCACATGCCGCCTGCACAGCCTTCTGAAAGGTAATTGACAGAAACCCACCAGCTTTCACTCCGTCCACATCCTTCAGTCCTTTGGTTACAGTTTCATGGACCCGGTGAGATGCCAGGCTGGGTTTTCCTCCCCACCAGCCACGAGTTTCCTGCCCCTTCAGCTTCCTCCCTGCCCTTCCCCAGCAGCGCCGCCAAACAGAACACTTGCTTCCAATCCCCTTTAAACGTCACTGGTTTCCTATGTGAATCAGAAATCCCAGGGCCTGTGTGCTAAACCCTTCCCACACCAAGGACACACCTCAGGTCCCAAAGGGAGAGCATGTCACATGGAGGAACCATGAGACTTGAAGACATGTGTACATGGAAGGCCAGCATCCAGATTCCTCTCAAGAGAAGAGAAAATAATAGCAAGAAAGCAAATATATTTGCAACCTTTGTGGCGGTCGTAATCATATGCACAGTGCCTCCTGTAGGCTCCTCCAAAGACACTGAGTCAGAGCAGACAAAGGTGGGACCAGGACCTGTTTCTTGAATGGTCCACCTCTGCCTCTATTTCTGCATCTGATCAGAATAAAAGATGTGACTCAAGAGGGTTGCCCCATGTCCCAGGGAAGAACTCCAAGTAGGAAACTTTGATACCCGAAAACATCCCCCTGCCAACAAAGCCTGGTGCTGCTCATTTGTGAGGACCCATGGCTTCCTGGAATCTCTTAACTGCCTTTGCTAACTCCTACCCCACCCCCGGTCCTGAGCTCAGCCCCTTTGGGTGCACGTGAGCACATCTGCGTCATTTCCACAGCCTTTTCTAACTGTCCCGTGGGTTGGCTTGATCTCTCAAGGGTGAGATGGCCACTAAGCCAGGTTGCAGCTGGGAGTCAGGGAGGCTGAACTCGGGGCAAGAAAAGCTTTGTCAACACAAGGGGCTCCGAACTCAGGGTTTAAAGGGAAAGATAAAACCTCTCCAGACACTTTGGGTACCCCCTCCTTTTTCCAATGAGCAATTCAACTTGGAAAGCAAATTATAAAACCTTTGTGACAAGCGACCTGTTTTCTTCCATCCACCTCTGAATTTCTTAGTTAAGTACAGGTCGATGTCCCCAGACTGTTCCAGAGAGGGGGACCAACCGCCCCAGTGGGGGACTTCACCCACCTGGGCATCCCTTGACTCTTCCGCTTTAGTGGCCTGAAGTTCCCGTGAGTAGCTCCTTGGGAAGATGTGTGTTGGAGCAGGCACAGCCCACACTGTGGAGTACAAGCCCGGGATGCTGTTAGCATCCCTGCTACCTAACCTTAGGTCAATCAATTACTTTTCCTGCTTCAATTCTCTTTCCCACCTGTGCAGTGGGAATAAGACCCATTTGCCCAACGCCTGGCATAGGAGGAGAATTAAATTACATAGTAGTTGCAAACTAATTCAGCTTCATTGAACTTGCCCTCCCCACCCCCATCTGAGTAGAAAGACTGTACAATTCTTAACGGCCTCCGCCTTCTGGCCATGCTGGCTTGGGGCCAGTGCAATCATTTATATCCCACTTCTAGTCTGTGACAATGTAAGGACATTGCCAGGAGGCCAAAGAGATGCTGAGGTAGCGCCGACACCCAAGAGCCCAATTTCCACTCAGTAAGGACATCCTGGGAGTCCAGCGGGCATCAGCAGGAAGGAGGAACAGAACTCTGAGTAGCAGCAAGTGTGTTATAATTATGAGAGCCATAGGTCTGTGACTCTCTACTCGGTTCATCTACTTGACCTTGAACTTGGGATGTTTGGGGCACTAAGTGAGATAGAGAACCCCCCCCCCCCCCCCCCCCCGTCTTAGTTAGGGTTTCCATTGCTTTGAAGAGACACCATGACCACAGCAACTCTTATGAAGGAAAATATTTAATTGGGGTGGCTTACAGTTTAGAGGTTCAGTCCATTATCATCATGGTGGGACATGGCAGCGTGCAGACAGACATGGTGCTGGAGAGGCAGCTGAGAGAGACTTCCATGTCTTGCGAAGGCAACAGGAAGTGGTCTGAGACACTGGGCATGGCTTGAGTGTATATGAGACGTCAAAGCCAGCCTCCACAGTGACACACTTCCTCCAACAAGGCTACACCTCCCAATAGTGCCACCCCCTGTGAGCTTATGGGGGCCAATTACATTCAAACTGCCATACCCTGTCTCTCTTCTTCTCCCTCCCTCTCTTTCATACACACACACACACACACACACACACACACACCACATTATTACACATAAAAGCACTGATAACTGCACCATCTTTGCTCACCTTGGGTCCCCAGAACGTAGCTCTTGGTGCCTCGCGTGCACACAAGTGCATTTTCAATCCTTAGCTGAGTCCTGTCTGGTCCTGCCTTTGGGAGTCTGTGCTATTTCTTCCAGATCTTCCTACGACTGCCTTTTACTCTGGTTTCAGCTAAATCTCTCCTCAATGGAGCGGCATTTCCAGGGTCCTTCCTCTTAGTAACCACACTTTTTTTTTCTCATAAAATTTGAGTCATCAAACCACCTCTTATTCAGTGATGCTTTCGACTGTTTTCTGACTTCTTTCTATGACAGAGAAGCACAGCCACACATTTTATCCAGGGGCGTGGCCGGCCAAGACAAGACCAGGTACCTCAGCCTCCTGCAGTAAGGGTCACCATAGAACTCAGCGTTGACCAATCAAATGTAAGTGGGCGTGTCCTTGGAAAGAGGCAGCGCGGGCACCATTTTTCCTGGTTTTCTTCTCCCCACTGGCTGGATATGAACGTGATTCTGAGTCTGAGCACAGCTGGACTCTGAGATGAAAGACAGATGTTGAAGATGGCAGGGCTCCAAGGCCAACGGACCCAGAATCTTTGATGACCTGTGACATGACAGGGCCCTCAGCCATTCGTCAAATACCTGTGGACTTCTTTGATAGGAGAGAGAATCTCATTCTAACGTGATTAAGCTATTATTATATTGAGTCTTTTGTTATTTCTAACCTAGCCAACTCTTGACTAGTGATAGCCCATCTCTAGTCCTGACATTATGAAAATACGGAACTCCTTGGCCTGGTTCCTAGATGGAGCACCGGATGCCAACACTGCTGTAATGACACACAGGAGTTGTTTAGTAAATGTTTGATGAGTTTTGACTCTCTTCGTGTTTCTTTTCTCTCATCTCTCTTTCTTTTTTAATTTTCAAAGCAAAGTCTTACTTACAAGGTAGCTCAGGCTGACCTTGATGTACAACTCAGGTTGGTTTTGAACTCATGATCATCCTGTCTCTGCCCCCCAGATGCTGGGGTTACAGCTGTGCCATACACTCAGCTTCATATTTAGTTTCATCTCACAGATGGTTCCTTTCTCTCTGTCTTGTCTCCCTCTAATTCTCTCCGACCTCCCTCAAACCCTCTCCTTTCTACATGGTCCTGAAAGGTTGTCGTTGTCCGGGCTTGTGCTCATGGCTGAGGTCAGCCCTGCGCGCCATAGTGTGTACTCATGCCCTCAAACCCATGCCCGGAAACCTGCCCTTACCACAGTCCACACATGGCCGTGACTAGCACACACCCATCCCACTCTGATTGGACCAGAGTTATCACATGACCGGAGGTGGTCAACCAGCATACCTGTCAGGAACTTCAGCCATAGTTTAGTCTGCAAGAATGAACAATACCAAGAAAATTCCTTTTATCAGGACTATTCCTTTGTCTCAGTTTAAATTTACTTTAAAAGAAAAATATTGATAAACAGGTAAAAGAAAAATTACCCACTTTAAATGTTGGCAGTTTTAGTAAGATTTTTGTATAAACATGAGAACTACCTAGGGGTGTGTAAGAAATTCTATTTTCAAGACACAATTATTGTTGGTAGTTAAGTTCATATTTTTCTTTAAGTGTGCAGGCATCACACACACACACACACACACACACACACACACACACACACTTCTGTATGGTATCTACAGGATGTCTTTCCAGGCCAAGATATGCAGATCCATCAGAGACTGACCTGTATTCCTTGAATGAATGGCAGTTAATATATCCCATAATTTGTCCATGGATTTTAAGATGTAGATTCATACACTTGTGAGCTAGAGACAGGAAGGTGGGATTGCAAAGTCAAGCAGCACATTTAGACAATTCTTCACAAATGCTCCAAGTTAACATCCCAAACAACTGAAGCAACTTCGCTCCCTGCTCCTGAAGATGGGGTCGGAAGGCTTCTCACAGTCTTTAGCTGACTCTAGAATTCTGTTTTGGTCAGTTAGCTAGTAGAAGATGGTGCTTGGTAACATTTTGGTTCTTGTGAGATGTGTGGGCATCATTGGGTGGAAAGTAGAGCTAGAAGCATCGAGGACCCAGAGCTGGGGAAGAGGAACACGAGGCCCTGCTTTTTAGTGTTTGTATCCCTCTCCGCTTCTGCAGGTCCCCGCCCTCTCTCTCCGGCAGTAGAACCAGCAAGACGTTGTCCTCTCCTCTTTCTGCAGGCTTTGTGTCTTCTTCCATCCTGTCTGCTTCATCTCTGTCATGGCTCCCATTTCTCCACGACCTACTGGCTTCTAGGAATAGGACGATTCATGATGGCAGTCGTGCTTATCATGTGCTTTCCTTACACAGCACAGATAGGAGATAAAAATGAGTCTCCGTGGGCACCTTAGATTTATGTCAGAGGACATCAAGCTAAGATGGCTACTAGGAATCCACAGTACAAATTTACACCGAATAATAACAGTGAGCACTTAGGGTGATCGCACACTGTGCTTGACGCATATGACCACCACCAGCCCCACGCAGTGACGGTCACTGTCCCCCGTGTATACCTGAGGAGTAAGGCAGAGGGAGGGTGAGGAGGCTGCCCAAGATTACACAGTTGAGCTGGCAACTTCAAAATCAGGACGTGTATAGACAAGCTCTATCCCCTGACACCTGGCAGACAAGGTCCCTTTGAGAAGCCTTATTAATGTGTTTTCTCAGATGAGTGTGAGACTCTGATGAAGCCACACAACTGTCCTGTGTATCAGACAGCAGATAAAACCTGGGCTTCTCAACTCACGGCTCCCACAGCCTCTGTCATGGGCTTGACAGACTCCTTCTAGAATGTGCCTCCTGCTCTGCTTACATGGGCTGCTAATTAAGGGGCTTTAATGGCAAACCTGTCTGAGAGAAGTTGTTTACTTGGTTCCCCCCCCCCCCCCGCCTCCTTTAAAGCAAATTTTAAAATGAGTCAGGCTGGGAGCAGATCGAGGCTGGATATGCAGCGTAGCAGACAGGAAGTGAGCGGGGTGGGGTGTGGGAGGAGAAGGCAGGCATGGAGGGCTGCATAAGGAGCCATGCTTGTTGGAGGAAGAGAAAGCAACAGGGACTTTGAATAGAAAAGTTATAACAGCCCCTTTGTAGGAACTGATGAGATGCAACTGATGGGGATCCTGGTTAAGATGCTTAAACCAAAGGCCCCTGGGTGGAGGACCTGGGACTGTGAGGACTGACTTTTTGCAGTTTCTCAGTGGGAGAAATACCACCATGAGGCCAAGATCATGGTTCCAATTCACCCCTCACATTGTTGACTTCAGGAAAAACCATGGAATCTTCTCTGAGCTCTCTCACACTCCCTAGAGTGGTTGAAGGAGCAGTTGGGATAGACGTGAAGTCATTTTCCCATGGGTGGAGCAGTTCACAAGGCGCTCCAGTTCTTCCTCATTGCTGCGGACATAGTAGGGCTTCCTTTCCCCATGTCCTTGAAGCTAGACATGCCAAGGAACCTGCTTTGGCCAACAATCAATGAGAGGAAATGATGTATGTCTCCTTCCAGAGAACCCTTTGGGGCAGGAGTGTGACTCCCCTTGGCCCGTTCCCCTGCTTTGGTGACTGGGTCTCAATGGTTAGAGCCCTGAGTGAGGACAAAATGAGACAGACCTTCCCACCTCCGAGGTATACCAGGGAAGACAGTAAGAAATGAACGCCACTCTCTTACATTCCTAAACGTTCTTTGTATTACAGCGCATAGCTCAGCCCTCCGGACTGGGACGGAGGAGGAGTAGCTCAGACTGAGAAGTGAGAGGCTGAAAGACAGCCAGGCTCCGTCTTAGAGATGTGATTGCCGGCCCCCTGTCTTTCTGGTCCCACACTCGCCTCCTCCCCACCCTCCTCTCAGAGGCCTCTCCTACCAGGTAGGCTTGACCGTCAAAGAAAGGTCCTTCTCTATGTGACCAGCTCAATGGTGAGCTCAGAACGGACTGCACAGTGGCTAGTGGAGTCACAGTTCAAGGTTCCCCAATGTCCAGTGACGGCAGCTGAGGTTGCCTTTGGTGGTGCAGTCACACCTCTGTTTTGCTTCTCAAAATAACTGGGCCACAAGTGAACGGGAGTCAACAAATCAATAATTACCGTTCCAGCTGACTAGGAGGCCTGGCTCCAGCCAACGCTTGGTGTCTCGTCTTTCTTAAAAGATTCTTTTCATCTTTATTTTATGTGTATGGATGTTGCGTCTGAGTGTGTGTATGTGCAGCACAAGCATGCAGCACCCATAGACGCCAGGAAAGGTTATTAAATTCCCCAGAACTTGGTTTATAGACAGTTGTGAGTTGTCGTGTGGGTGCTAGGAGTTGAACTTAGGTCCTCTGGAAGAGCAGCCAGTGCTCTTAACTCCGAATCCATCTCTCCAGCCCCCTATATTCATCTTTGAAACCTGATCCCCTCATCTGGAGATCAGAAGTGGAAGGATTGTCTGTCTATTATTTAAAAGTATTGTGTTAGCATTGTTTAGACCTGATGGAAGGCCAATAAAGCACTTCTCCCAGGAATCTTTCCACCAGCCAAAGTCTGTAGATGAAGTGAACTGTTTCGTGCAATTAGAACCAGCTGCTCAAACAAGTCTCCACAAAGCAGATTTTTGGAAGAGAAATTAATAGAGTAGTTTTCAGAGGAACTCCAGATTTACAGGGGAAAATGGAGCATGAAATACATTTCCCTCACATGTCCTTCCTTATGCACAGTACACCCCACTACTCACAGTAGTACCTCAGTGTGGCATATTTCTTATAATCAACAAAATAATATGGATACACAGCTATGGGCAAAAATCCATAGTTTACATTAAGGGTCACTCTGGTAGGGAATATCCTATGGATTTCAAAAATGTGTAGAGCCAGGAATGCACACCCATACTGCTGTAAAGAGCGGCTTCCCTGCCCTAAAAGTCCTCTGTGCCCTGCCCGCCTGCCCTTCTCTGCACCCAGCCCCTGGCACCTTCTGACTGTTCACTGTCTCCGTGGCTTTGCTCTTTGCAGATGCTGTGATGTTGGACCACGCCCTGTGTAGCCATTCAAATCCATCTCTACCGCCTTCCCTCTGTCGTCTTCCCATCTCTCTGTTGCTAACTACTGCTCTGTTGTCTGGGTGAATATCTAATCTATTGAATTATTGAAGGGCATTTTGTTTGACCCTGATTTCTCTTAGTTCCAGGGAAACAAAACAAAACAGACAAAACAAAGCAAAACAAAATGCTACAAAGCATTCCTGTGCCGAGTTTCAGTGGATTTAGGTTTTTCAAGCCATTTGAGTAACCACCAAGGAGTACAGTTGCCAGATGATAGAGTTAAATTTCTGTTTTTGTTTTTAAAGTACTGAACTTGGGCTGTCGAGATGGTTGCCATCGGGCCTGATGACCTGAATATAGGTCCTCCATGGTGGAAGAGGAGAACTGACTACTGAAAGCTATCCTCTGACCTTGATACATGCTCACTCATACACACACATTCTCTCTCTCTCTCTCTCTCTCTCTCTCTCTCTCTCTCTCTCTCTCTCTCTCTCTCTCCCTCCCTCCCTCCCTCCCTCCCTCCCTCCCTCCCTCTCTCTCTCTTTCTCTCTCTCTTGCTCACTCGTTCTTGCTCTCTCTCTGATTAAATACATGTAATTTAAAACTATTTGATACTTCAAAATACTTTATTAGTTCTTTGAAAATGTGATACAATACGTTTGATCCTGTTTCCCTTCCCCTAACTCTCCCCAGATCTACTCCTAACATTGAAAACAACAGCTAACCCTCTGGGCTGTCTTCTCCCAAAGCGGCCACCTGCTTACGCTGCGCTGTGCCGTGCCCGACACCTCTGCTCCGTCGTCCTGCCTTCACAGCTGAGCACATCTGCACAGGTCTGTGTCTGGCCTTTCTGTTCTGTTCTCTAGATTTGCTCCCCTTGTCTTGGCAGTACCCCACTTTCTCCATTACCGCAGCTTTAGCAAGAACCCGAAATCAGGGACGCTCAGTGCTCTCACTTTCTCGTCTCATTCTACATGGTTTAGCTAGTTTGGGACTCCCGCCTTGCCGCATAAACTTTAGAATCAGTTGATTGGTCCCCACAAAATTGCTTATTGACATTTTATTGGAATTATGATTAATTTAATGATTAAATTGGAAGAAACTTAGATTTTGAAAATACTGCACCGAATCATCATCCTCATCAAAACATCTTTTTTTTTGTATTTTTCAGACCTTCTTTGATTTCTTTCATTAGAGTTTTATAGTTTTCTTCATATAGATCTTGTGTACACTGTTAGATTTAAATACAGACATTACCATTTCTTGGTGCTAATATAAACCAAATTGGTTTCTAAAATAAGTTCAATTGAGTTGTTTTTAAATTACATGAATGCTTCTTCTGCCAGTCTTTCGGATTCAGCCAGATTGGTCTGCAGACGTGGAAAGACACGCAGGTTCTCACTTGCTGGACCCATCCTTCCAGCCCTAGGTCTTAGAAAGGGAAAGTAGTTGGTAGAACTCAAATGTTTGCATGTTATTTGAAATTAAGACTGTGACAACCACACATCTCAGCCTCAGTTTCTCTCCCCAGTGACTGCAGAATTACCCTCTGTGTTAGTCGGCTTTCTTCCCACTGTGGCAAACAGCTTCCTGAGGGAAGAGTTACCCTGTCTCATGACGTCAGAGGTTTCAGAGCATCCTGCTGGGGAGGGTGCGGTGGAGGAGAGCAGCTCACTTCATGGTGGTCAGGAAGCAGAGAGATAGACCACCCATGCTAGTTGGCTTTCTCCTTTTTCCCTTTAATTCATCTGGGTCCCCAAACAATGAGATGGTCTCGTAGTTAGAGGAAGCTCTCTTCTCTTTGTTAATCTTCTCTGGAAACGTCCTCACAGACATGCCCAGAGGTGTGCTTTACTGATGGCCTAGGCATCTCTCAACCGAGTGAAGTTGGTGATCAAGGTTCCCCATCCAACCATCTTCATTCCTCAGCACTTGAATGCTGTTCATCTAAATTTGTGCTGGGATTCCCCAAAGCTACATGCTGTGGACATCTATTGTAACATCTACCCAAGAAACTGCCCAGTCTAGGAGGCAAATTTCCATGCTGAAAACAAGTATGGGTAGTTTTAAACAAAGAAGCTATTGGAAGCTTCCCCTCCAAAATTTGTAATAAAAGTCGATTTAAGAAATAGGTCCCCAGGAAAGGCCATGTCTAGACTATGATGTCAACTGTGTTCTACCTGTCAGGTAGCAAGGTGACCTGGAGCAGCATTCTTCTTTTCCAGTAACCTCATGTTGCTGGCTTGGTTCCAGGAGAGCTTGCCTTGACTCTGTGATCTTCAAAGAGCTGGCTCTGATTCTCAGTGTCCTTGGGCTGTTCGCTCAGCTCTCACCACCGCAACTGCTGGGATGTTCTCATCTAAATTCCCTCTGTCCACAGGCTCAGGATGGCTCCTCTTAGAGAGTCTGGCCTAAAAACCACTGTCCATTCAAGTGTCTCACTCTATAAAACGTAACTAATACATGCCAACCCACAAAGCTGGTGCTTTGGATGGTATGACAGGAAAAGCATTGGGATTCTTCAGAGGAGAAAGGATGTAGAGGAGCTAAGCTGCATTATAGTCAACAGAATAAGAACACGGTCTTAAAAATTGCAGGGCCCAGTGACAGTTTCTCCAATAAACTACAGTATTATAGCCATGAATTTCAATTTTCAGGTCAAGCATGCCCAGGCTGCTCTGCAGCAGTTTATGGCAGGCCTCTGATGGAACTTCTGTGGGTTGAGTTTATTGGTTTCTGGCATTGTGGCCCATATTTTGAGCAACTCCCATAAAATGTGCTTGGGAGTTATTGTTTTCCTTTAAAGAATGTGACAGTAAAACAAGTTTTTAATAAAGTGCTTTGAAAAGGCAACAGGCTGAAAACTGCTGGGCAAGAATTCAAGCTGGTAAAGGACCAAATATGTCTCTAATTATATTGAATTTCCACGTAATAGGATAGCGAGGCTAGCAATTACTTCTGAGTGAGATTGCATGCCGATAGGAAGTGAAAGTGCCCCTTGAACTTCAGGAAAACTAATAAAAGGGCTGCATCACTGCATTTGATCTTAAGTACCTCTCACTCTCTATGTTGAAAGGTCTAATTGATTCAGTAAGACTCCTCAATAAACATCTGGTAGCAACCCGTGGTTTCCCTCAAAATTAAGTTTGAGGTTTGATTCCCCCCCCCCCCTTTATACTGCCTTACATCTCACCATGTAGACCAAATACTGATACATTTTTCAAGATGGGACCACAAGTAAACTTTAGTGACTCGAACTAGAAAGTGCTTGATGCAGATTCTGCATAGCAGGCTGGAAGTTCAAGGGTTAAGGAGGCCTGAAATCTAGCTGAGACCTTTTCGATGGATGTATAAGTAATTCATCTGACGTCCACAGAACCGCCTCAGCATCATTTGTCTTTAATAAGCTAAACCCCAACCAGGGTGCTGGCTGACTTCAAGGCACTTGTCTCTCCTGATATGACCCTGGGTTGAACCCCACCTTTCAAGCAGATTGCTCAAACGATGACAGAGTCGGGTGGGACATCCCTCGGCTACTTGGGCTCTTCACTCTCACATTACGGTAGCCAGTCCCACGTTCTGTCTAGACTCGGTCTCTCTGAAGGTGAAGGGTAGTAGTATGCTTGGTAGCAGGAGGTAGTAGTTACTTTTCCCATTGTTGAGTCAAAATACCGAACACGAGCCACCTATGGGAAGAAGGGCTTATCTGGGCCTGCAGCTTGAGGGTGCAGTCCATCACAGAGGCAGGAGAGTGAGAGAGCTGGTCATAGTCTGTTTTCTATCCGGAGTCGGAGAGAGATAAACAGGGTGCCCAGCTTGCCTACTCCTTTGTATTCAGTCTGCGACCACAGCCCATGGACACACACATTCAAGATAGGTCTCTCCTCCTCAGTAAACCTCCCTGGAAACACCCTCCTGGACACCCACAGGGAGGGGCATTTCTTAAGTGACCCTAAACGCAGTCACATTTACAGTGAGGATTTACCAGGACAACAGGGGTCTTCAGTGCATGCCTCATCATCCCTGACCCCAAGACAGGCTCTTCTGAGAGCTTTCTTTCTCATCCCCACAGCACCACCCTATGAAGAAGGAAGCCAGGGTGTAGAGTAGCTTTAGACCCTAGTTCAAGTCGCATGGTGCATGTCGGTCAGTCCTGGTCTAAACAGTCGATTTCTTAGACAGGCATGTTCTTCCGGTGTCTTCTAAGGTACCCACACCCTATGGAGCTACTCAGAAACAGCCATAAGTATAAATAAAAGTGGCTTCTCAGGAAAAAAACTGATCTTCAGAGAAGCCAGTAACTAAAAATTAAGTCTAGGACACTTAGAAACCATTTTAGGGGAACCTGTCTCCCAGTTAGAAGAAGTGCTTCACACACAGGGAACAGACATGTGACATTCACGTAAGTAGCCTGACCAGAGTCAAGCCGTAGTAAGTCAGGCCACTTAGAGATGGGTCTCGGTTTCCTCATCAGTCCAGTGAAGAGAATTAGACTGTCGTGTGTTAGGTTTCGTCTGTCATGGCTTGAACCTAACATGTCTTGTGTTTTGAATGCCTGTTCCCAAGGGGGTGGTACTGCCTGGTGAGGTGGTGGAGCCTGTAGGAGGTGGGGTCTAGCTGGAGGGAGCAGGCCACTGGGGTGGGCTTTGGAGGTTCTGCTGATTCTGGTCCTGCTCTCTGCTCCCTGCCTGCCACAGTCTCTGCCCCACACCTCCACTATCACAGACGGAATTGTTCTACCCCGACTTCCTGTCAGGACCGACTGAGACAGTCTGAAACCGTCACCCAGATGAAACCCCCTCTCCCTCGCATTGTTTCGGTGAGGGTTTCATTGGTCACAGTGACGCCAAAGTTCGTTAATGAAAAAACCCTTTACATGCTGTCATGGAGCAGCCATGGGTCACTCTTCTGAAAGTCAGTGGCAACCGAGCAAGGACCCTGACAGAACACATTGATGGTGCTGGCCCTCTACAGCTCTTGTTACCTGTTAGCTGCAAGCATGACCCCCCCCCCGCCCCCCCCCCCCCCCCCCCATGATAAAAGGACTTTGGGAGGCTTAAACCAAAGTGTTATGGCTTTCTCTCTAACTGCTTACTACCATCTTGGGTGAAATTTGTGCTTCTATGTGAATGGCTCCATCCTCCCTTATCCTTCCCCAGAGTCATTTCATCCACTGGATTATGAGTCCTTGAATCGGGAAGCCAGATTTTACCCTTAACGTCCTAGAAAAATCATTGTAAGAGATGTCACAAGGATGAAACAAAGTCATTTTTACCTGAGGCTTTGATAAGCCCTTTAGTCAGATGCTTTTACATAAAGTATAATCCTGGGCGAATTTACCCTGCCAGGAGTTAATGCATTTAGCAGCGACTCATGATGGCGAGTGCCGCTGCCTGTCAACTGTGTTACACGAGGATCGTAAAGAACCCGTCTGCTCCGAGTCTCCTTTATCGTCCATCTTCTCCCTGAAGATTGGCACCTGCTTCTGTTTCACTCAATCCTGGAATAAAAGCCCCGGGGATTGCTTCTGGATTTGGACTTCCATAGAGAACTACAGTAGACTGGCAATTCTCCCCCCCAACCCCCCTTATCCAAAATCCTATGTAATTTGTATTCTGCTCTCCGAGGCTCTGCTTACGCTGACCTTTAAGGCGCCCTCTTAAAATAACCAACATGCTAGACGGCAGGCTCCATATATGCAAGACCATTGTTTGTCTTTTGATATATTCAGCAGTCTGTCTTCTCGTGTTTATGTGCCTCCAGATAGTTATCATGTGCCATCATTCTTGGGATCATCAGCATTCCAATGCCTGTTTTCTTTACTTTCTCTGTTGAGCAGAAGTGTATTTAGTGTTGAGAATGATACATCATAAAGGTAGGAAAAGGTGAACCCTTTGATATATTACAAGTCTTTCATAGCATGAAATAACTATTGCCTATTATTTTACTCCTGACGTTTTTATTTTTAAGAGAATTTCACTTGATTTGTGGTGCTGACACCTTTGATATGTTGTTTCCAGTGACCTTACATCCAAAATCAGTAGCGTGTGACATTTGATGGCCCAGATAAAAAACATTAATGGTGGAAGAGAGGGTTTATTTTCCTGGTCATAAATTAAGTTTAAATAACTCTGAATTTATTTTAAACTCTCCAGTACTTTTTACTGTCCAAGCAATAAATGTATTTATTACTAGGGGGCCTGCCTGGTGCAACAGAGCCCTGTGCTCAGACGCCCTGAGTCTTCCCTCTTCCTCCAGAACGCTTGATGAACTAGTCTCTGGTTTCTGCAGGTGGTGAGGGGAAAGGGTGCCACTTACCAGGACGGTCAACCCAATGTGATGTTGTTGCCCACCAGGTTAACAAAAGCAGGAGTCTGTGCCATGTCCCCAGTGCACGTGATCCAGAGAGCTCTGGTCTGGAGTTAAGACGGGGAGGTGCAGGTGTGAGCAGTCATGCCTCAGCTGCTAATTTAATTTCCACACACACGGAAATGTATTTCTCTGTTTTTATCTTATGTGTGTGTTTAGTATTTATTCATTAGATGTATCATAAATGGTGTATATCGAATACCTCAGTTTAAAAAGCTTTGTGAGCTGGCGGTGGTGGTACCCGCCTTTAATTCCAGCACTCAGGAGGCAGAGGCAGGCAGATCTCTGTGAGTTCAAGATCAGCCTGATCTACAGAGTGAGCTCCAGGACAGCCAGGGCTACCCTGCCTCCAAAAACAAAAACAAAAAAAAAGTTTTATGATTAAAAATTATTTATACATTTTCAAATGGTCCTATAGTTGAGATATTCCACATTAAGCATTCTGCATCTCAAAATATCCAATTCAGTGGTTTTCAGTTTACTCACAAGGTTGTGGAAATTCATCACTATCTAATTCTAGAAAATTTTCATGACCTCAGAACAAGTTACGAAACCTGTCAGCAGTCATTCTCCAGTTTTCTGCCCCCCCCCCCCCCTCTAATCACCGGTAATCCACTTTCTCCCTGTGGATTTACTGTTGACATTCACATACCGTGGATCATGTCATATCTGGCTCATTCGGTTTAGTGTGTTGTTTCTCTTTATATATGCAATTTATTTTTATGTTTTAGATCTGTTTGTTTTACTTTATGAATGTTTTGCCTGTGTGCATGTGCCTTAACCACATGCATGCCTGTAGGATCCTCTGGAACTGGGCCTACAGGTAGTTGTGAGCTTCCAGGTGGGTGCTGGGAATCAAACCCAGGCCCCTTGCAAGAGTAAGACATGCTCTTAACCACTGAGCCATCTCTCCAGCCCCTAGTGTGTTGTTTCTAAAGCTGATGCATATTGCAGCATGTATCAGGACTTCACTTTTTGTAGCTAAACAATGTTTCATTGTATGGAGAGACTGACCCCTAGTTTATAGATCAGTTCAAGAATTTCATCTACATCTTCAACGTGAACTTGCAGGTGATTTATTAGGCTGCTGGATGTTGTCTCCTATTTGGAACTGGAGACAACATCCAGTTCCAAATAGGAGACAGCTCAATGGCTAAAGCAGATGTCGCACAAACATGAGGACCCGGGTTCAGATCCCCAGAAAGCATGTTTAAAAAGCTGCGCAGGGGCCAACAAGATGGCTCAGTGAGGAAAGCGCATGTGCCACTAAGCCTGACAACCTGAGTTGGGCCCCTAGGAATCCCACGGTAGAAGGAGAGAGCTGACTTTAGCAGGTTGTTCTCTGACCATCTCACACGTACTAGGGCATTCATGCATGAGCCCGGATAAGCACCATCAACCAAATAAGCCCAATAACTGAAATTTTGTTTTTATTTTCTGTCTAGGGTGTTTTGTCTGCATGTGTCTGTGCACTGTGTGTGTGCAGCGTCTGTAGAGGCCAGAGGAGGACACCAGATCCTCTGGCACTGGAGTTCCAGACATTTGTTAGTTGCCATGTGGGTGCTGGGGACCAAACCTGGAGCCTCTGAAAAAAAGCAACCAGTGCTCTTAACTAGTAGGTCATCTCTTCAGCCCCTGCAATATTTTTTTTAAGTTATACTTTTTAAAAAATGAAATAAAGTGTATGCTATTTTTACAGCTGCAATAACAACAATTACATGCTACTTAGCAGGAAAGAACTAGAATCCAAGAATGTCTTTGTTAGTGTGTGCCAGGTGGCAACAAGTCCAGTCATTCATAAATACAAATTCACGTTTGACTGGGGGTGGGAGTGCACGCCTTTAATCCCTGCATTCCTGAGGCAGAGGCAGATTGCTGGCTTTGAACTCAAAGCCAGACTGGTTTATATGGTGAGTTTCATGCCAGCCAGGGCTACAGTGAGACCCCTCCCAGCCTGCTGAAAAAAAAAATGCCCCCCAACCAAAAAAAAATCACACTTGAAGATGGCCTATGGTTCTTGAAGAAATGAATGCTGTTTTGTAAAGACCCACTGCCTGCTCTTGGCAAGGACCCAGAATATTCTTCCTGGGGTAGAACCACCTCTGACCCTGCTTACGCATCACTACATCCTAAGCTCTTTGAAGGCATAGTACCATGTCCTCTCTCGAACCCTCAGGCAATGCTTTATGCCCAGGGGGTACTCAAATTTACAGGCTTAGCCAATTAATTAAATTATATGTTTTTCTACTGCTTGTCCCCTGTGAGGAAAAAGAAGAGTCCCATAAAAAAAAAAAGCACCCTGATCATTGCAGATCAGTTCCTGCTTACCACTCACAGAGAAAAAAGTCTAATTCATCCTCCTGTGACAAGCTGAAGGTCCACCCACAGAGGGGATACAGTCATGCTTGCATACCAAATCAAAAGTTTTGTTGCTGTCTACCCTCAAATCCTTTCGGGTATGACCCCACTGTGTGTCTGAAAAGATGACCTCCACTCTGTCTTCAGACACAGTAAGTGACTTTTTCCTAGTTTTGAATTATACTTAAATAGAATCACACCATGTATGTTCCTTCCACACTCATGATATTTTAAAAATATAGATTGTGGTGGTTTGAAAGAAAATGGCCCCCAAGGGGAGTGGCACTATTAGGAGGCGTGGCCTTGTTGGAATAGGTGTGGTCTTGTTGAAGGAAGTGTGTCACTGTGAAGGCAGGCTTTGAGGTCTCATATATGCTCAAGCCATGCCCAGTGTTTCAGTTCACTTCCTGTTGCCTTTGGATCAAGATGTAGAGTTCTCCAGCACCCTGTGGGCCTGTACGCTGCCATACTCCCAGCCACCATGCTCCCTGCCATGACGATAATGGATTAAACCTCTGAAACTGTACGCTGCCACCTCAACCAAATGTTTTCCTTCATAAGAGTTGCCACATCATGGTGTCTCTTCACAGCAACAGAAACCCTAACTAAGACATAGAAAAATAGCAAAATTTGCAGTCATATAAGAATATGCCTGATACACAATTTTCAGATTATAAGTGAAAAGATTTGAAGTGAGTCAATCAATCTAAATACGAGACTAATTTAGAAAAACTGTCTCTCATATTTTCTGTTTCAATGATCATTCACTATACTGTTTAATTTTCTAGCACAATATGAAGCAGACAGAATTGGTACCCTCTCCATCCATCTTCCTTGTGTTTTTCTTCTTCTGACTTCCCCCTTTTAAACTTAGTCCTATTTTGTGTTGCTATAACAGAATATCACAGGCTGGGTGATTTGTCAAGAAGAGAATTGCTTCTTCCATTTTTAGAAACTGGGAAGGACAACTCACAGAACAGTATCTGGCTGAGACCTTCCAGATGTGCCTTCCCCTGGCACAGGGCATGACTTAGTGACGAGAGGGCCGGACTTACCTGGATGACGGCCCATTCTCAAGATAACAGCATGAATCACAGGGTAGAATCCCCATGCCCCTGTCATCTCTGTAAGGTCTCACCTCAGAAGAGGTGCATGTGGAAAAACTTCCACACATCAGCTTTAGGAACCCCACTTCCTTGGGTTCTATCGCTCATAGATGGGACCTCCCAGTATTAAGTGATCATGAAAAGGTTCGCTCACAATCAGTGGCTACCTCCTGTTGGGGGCCCCTACACACACTGGGATGAGATTTGGTGTGGTTGTGAGTGATGCATAGCACTGGGAAAACAGGACTTGGAGGCAGGAGTGTCTTTTCTGAGTTCAGCAAAGCTTGTGACAAAGCCTCTTACGTTATCTTTGAGGGCCAGAGGGACAGCTGTGTGACTGGCCGATAACAACCTGGCGCTGGGCTGGGAAGTAAACCAATCTACAGGTGTCAGAATTATGACACAGAATGATCTTAGGATCAATGACCAATGAAACAGTGCCCCAAACTCATTGAATTTAATGGTGATAAATGCAAGAATCTGTCATCTGGTTAAGTACCTGAGACAGACCTCTGAGATAAGAAGGGTTGCCTAGAAAGTCACCCATGTATAAAAAAGGCCAGAGGATTCCAGGTGACTGCTGGGTGACCTGTAGTGGTTACCAGCAGGCCACTTGAATCACAGACATGCTCAAATCAAAAGGAGTCTCTGTTCTCTTCCTTCATTCACCCATCATCAGAAACATTGGGCATACTGCGTTTTAATCTGAGCACTTCATTTTAGAAGTAAAAATGCTAAAAATGGAGCAGAGTTGAGAAAGGGAAAGAGGCATTGTGAGTCAGAGGTAGCCTAAGTGTCTCACCCCTGCGAAGAGAGCTGAGAGGTAGACGGGGGCTGTGGCCAGCACACGGCCATCGTGTTGCAAGCTGTGAGTGCGTTCTGAGCAGGGGTTTTGTAACCTGTATAAACCAGAAGTGAGTAGGGCCAAGTCACAGGGCAGTGTCCCAGTCAGGAATAATCCAGCAGCCAGACTTTAAAAGCCTCTACATGAAAATTTGATTTTTTTTTCTCTTTTCCTTTTATTTTATTTTACAATACCATTCAGTTCTACATATCAGCCACAGATTCCCTTGTTCTCCCCTCTCCTGCCCCCTCCCTTCCCCCAGCCCACCCTCCATTCCCACCTCCTCCAGGGCAAAGCCTCCCCTGAGGACTGCGATCAACCTGGTAGACTCAGTCCAGGGAGGTCCAGTCCCTTCCTCCCAGACTAAGCCAAGTGTCCCTGCATAAGCTCCAGGTTTCAAACAGCCAACTCATGCAATGAGCACAGGACCTGGTCCCACTGCCTAGTTGCCTCCCAAACTGATCAAGCCAATCAACTGTCTCACCTATTCAGAGGGCCTGATCCAGTTGGGGACCCCTCAGCCTTTGGTTCATAGTTTGTGTGTTTCCATTTGTTTGGCTGTTTGTCCCTGTGCTTTATCCAACCTTAGTAAAATTTGATTTTTTTTTATTGTGCTGAAAGTTATATAGCTCAGTGACAGAGTATTTGCCCAGCATGGGCCAGGCCCGCCATTGAGTTCCCAGCATCACACACACACACACACACACACACACACACACACACACACACACACCCCAACTTTATGCAGAGGTGGCCTATGAGGAGCTATCATTTATCCAGGATCACAGCAGCTGGGAAATGGCATATAGGAAATGCCTTCAAGAGTTGGCAAGGTTTGCTTGCAGCCTGTCTGGTCTGCTGCCCTGGAAGGTGCAATAGACCACACGCCTTTAGCCTGACATTTCATCTGGGGATAGAGAACCAGACTAGCATTATGTAGTGGCAATTTTTAAGCTAAGGAAGCTCTTTTCTGTCCCTAGTTTTCCCTTCCTGGTGAGACTCTTCTGCTTCTGGTCTTTTAGATGTGAAGGATAAATGTCAGACCCTTTCACAGTCCCTGAGAGACATGTTCTGTGAACTGACCCAGGAAGAAGAGGTTTGGGGTGACAGTATTGTATTCTCTTCAGCCTGCCTCTCAGACCAAATGCTCACCCTACCCCAGCTCAGTTGCTTATCTTATGTGCCTGGCTCAGCTCTCCAGTTTCCTCTGTTGACAAAGACTGCTCCAAAGCCAGCCAGAGACACAAGTGCTATTCTCAGCAAATTGCATTGTCTCTAGGTAAGGTGGTATAGTTCAGAGATCAGACCACGGGCTACCGGACAGGCTAGCCAATGAGAAGACTCAACTTCTCTGAGAGAGGAAGCTGGCGCTCCACACGCTGTCTAGTCTCCTGCCTACCAACAAATGTTAGCAGATGAATTAATGAGTGAGTGAGTGAATGAATGAGTTCACAGCCTCATGCTCAGCTGTTACTTCTAATTATCAATAGGGTAGAGTAGGCAACCTGCAGTTCCCTGCCTGCCTGAGTCCTTGGTGGCTTGCAGCTCTTGAAAGTCAAGTACATTTGTACAATTTGCAGACATTAGACTGCACATTTGTATAATATACAATAATTAAATTTCCTAGTTAATCAAATAATTTATTAATGAGGCTAAGTTGGTCCCAAGAATTTGCTCAAGAAGAAAAAAAAAAGGAAAAATTGTTCTATATGGCAGACCTCCTCAAAGTCTTACAGAGGACAATTCTGAAAGTCTCTCTGACTCACTGTATTCCAAGAATCTGAAGAGATGCACCTACTGTTCTTGTCTCATTTGCTGGGGGTGGGGGAGGAGGGAGAGGAACCATACAGAGCAAGGAGAATGGAGAGAAATGGGGAAATGGGTAACAGGACAAGAAAACTATCGGTGTCAGGGAAAGAAGGGGAGGGGAAGAAGGAGAGGGGATAGGGAGAAGGGGAGGGAGTAAGGAAGGGAGGGGGAGGTAGTAAAGGAGGGGAGGGGGGAAGTAGTAATGAAGGGGAGGTAGTAAGGGAGGGGAGGGAGGAGAGGGAGGGAGGGGAGGGAGGGGAGGGAGGGGAGGGAGGGGAGGGAGGGGAAGGAGTAAGGGAGGGGAGAGGGGAAAGGAAAACCCGGAAAGCTATCTAACGAAAAGAAAAAGGTTAGCCTGTCTTGCATCCTCCTTTTGAGGGGAGGTGGGGTCACTCCATCATGTTGGAAGACAAAGCTTGAGGGAGGAGGATTGACCTCCCCCTGGTTGGAATGGAATATGAAGCCAAGCCCTGTGGCGTTTTCCAATGGAGAAGTCTCCATTGAGCGGGAATCCAGCTCATTAGTATGGGGCGCCGATAATGATCTGAAACTCCTCTCATCCATTACTGATGGATGCCTTCCAGAAGACCTCCACACACGAACTCCTCAGCCAATTATGTGGACCCCTTTCCCCTTGATCTTCATCATTAACCCCAACACACTTCTGCCAGGAACTCATGCTTTATTAATGGCTGCCATGTTCCCATACTTCTGATTTTTCTTGGAGGTTTGTGAGAGTCAGGAAGTGAGAGAGAATGAAAGAAGCCCCCAGAGTTTGGTTATCTTTTCAATTTTCAGCAGTGGCGCCTGAAGCTCACTGCTGGTAATGGTGAGCAAATGGCGGTGAGACCAGGAGCGCGGCCCCCCCCCCACATCGCAGATCAGCCCCCTCCCAGCGCTGACTAATTGATTAACCAAGGGTTCTTGAAGAGAATGATTTGAGGAGGTAATTTATAGAGATGGTATCTTTTGTCATCATTTGTCTCTGAAAACATAGGAGAAAACTGCTTTCGGGAGGATGCGTCCGCCAACATGAGCAATGGCGGAGGGAACCTCATCAGTTACAGCACGCTGCTCGATTTTGTACCTTTCCAGCCAGTCAAATATCCAATCACCACAACGGGACGGGAGAAACCCCACGTCTTCAGTCCCGTGTTTGAAACTTTTCCAGCGTTCGCTTATGAAAATATTTGGGGTGTTCACTGCTCTGCTCTCTGTAGCATAAACATTTATTTAAATGGGGCTGTCTCTAGTAATGAAGAATGAAGGAAAAACAATGGTCTGATTTTGACAAATTAACTTGTGATTTGGAGAGTCGGTGAAGCAGGGGAGAGACATTCCTAACTATACTAATTAAATGAGCTTGCAACATTTATTTTAATGCAATGGAACCAGCCATATGAAGATGAACATTTTAATTTATTTTGCAGTGACATTATGAAAAATTTCACTGTTGCAGATTATCTACAGAAACAAATCTCATCAGCATCTAGGACTGTGCAGGAAATTTCCATCCCTCGAGGGCAGGAGCCTGACATCCCCCTGTGGAAACCAGTGCAAGTGACCTAAGCGGCTTGAAAAGTTCTTCTGAAGGTTGCGTTTCCGCCGAGGCTGAGCTTTACGTTCAAATGACTTCTGCGCTAAACACATCCATTTTTCATGGTGCAGCATAGATGAAGAATTCTGAATTCGTTCTACGGGGAATGCAAATATAGCTCATTAGTTCTAAAACATTTTTCATGAAAGACTGCAGAGTATTTGTGGGCAGATGAGGTTGCAGAGCCCCAGCCAAGAATGAATACCACATGTCCCACTAATTGTCTTTTAAAGTTGTTCCTTTCCTCTCCGGCACCCAGTAGCTATTGAAAATAAGAAGCGATATGAAAAATGGAGCCTGGGCTTAGCTTTGGCATTGTTCTGTCTTGTGGGCATGAGTCTGCATGTGTTGTACGGGCTTCTTTTCTCCCTCTCTACGTGAAGCCATTTTCTAGAAGGTGAGGCAGCTTTGTAGATGATTGAAGCCTTCTGCTTCTCCTGGGGACAGGGTATAGGTATCAGTCATCTAGGGATGAAAGGTGGTGTCCCTGGAGCCTCCTCTCAGCTGGTAGCCAACACGGTCTCCCAGGCACCAGGCAGACAAAATGGCCACTTTCCAGAGAGAGGCTGGGTAGGCTGCTGCCACTCACAGCTTTAAGGAAGCCACTCAGGCCAAAGATGTCTTTCCGGCTGACACGCTTTTGGGGGCTCTATAGAGGAACTGCAGAGGGGAGCATGCCACCTCCCTCAGGCTAAAGGTAGAGCTGGGAGGAAGCTGCCTAAGGCAGTGCCCACTCACTGTCAGTTAAGGCATATTGGGCATGGGCCTTGTAACCTCTGAAGACTGCTTCCTCCCAGCCCTACTTTTTTCCATAAGAGACCAGAGATGATACTACTCTGAAACCCTACTTTCTATTAGAGCCCTATATGATCCTCAGGCCCCTTCCTCTCCCAGTCACCACCTAGAATTGTGAAGATGAGGCCAGTTCTCAAGTGTGGCTGTGGCACTTGCTGGGGTCTACATTCATGGCATAAGCCAAGTTGTCTGGCCTGTAGAGAGAACTCTTTAGTTCTCTGGGCATAAGGAGTAGAACATCCTCTTCCCTAGGCACCCACACGGGGACTCAATACTGCCACCTAAATATGGATGGACTGTGGCCTGGGGTAGTATGGTTGACCTGAGGAAGAAAGATCTACCTCCGGACTGGAGTAACTTCAGCAGCCTCTGAAATGGTCTGCCACTCTCAGCTGTCTGCAGATTCCCAGAGAGCTCCAGGCTCCAGTCTATTGAAGACCCAGTGCAGGCCGCATTCTGTCCAAGAAGCCAGAGTGGGGGCCCTCCTCCTCCAGTCATGGGTGGCAGATGACCCTGGAGAGGGCCAGGTTAATGATATCCAGACAGTTCTGTGGGGATAGCAGCAAGACTCCTCGGTAGTGCCATGGCCTTAGAAAAGCAACGGCTGCCATTTTGTCCATCCAAGACAGCATTTCTGGTCATCTCTACAAGCTATTTGTGTGACTTCTGTTTTGCATGAAAAAGTTGCTGTGCTCAAAAGATGAAATGCACATTCTTCATGGCAGGGAATTGTAGTTGAAAGCTTTCCTCTCCTTTCTTTTCTCTGTCTATCTGCTTGGATTTCTTGTCTGCCTCTAAGCTGCCTTGCCAAAGGCCAATGCAGCTTTATTTATCAACCAATCAGAGCAACACATGTTCACAGCATACAGAAAGACATCCCACAGCAGGCAATTAGCACACGCTGGCCCTCAACCCAGATCCTTTCGGTATCTCTTACTTCCCAAGTCCTCTTCTAACCCCAAGACAACCTGGCACATAGTAGGCATTCAATAAGTGCTCGTGAAATAAAGTATACAACAAACTGGGGAGGGGCGGGTGGAAGTGGGTCTTGGCAGTAGGAACATCTGTCAAGGCATCTAGGTCCAGGACAGATGCCTTCTCCTCTCCAAAGCCAACTGTGTTGGTTAACACTGATCGTCAACATGATGGCATCTAGAACCACCGAGGACACATGTCACTGGGCCTTATCTTGATGAGGTTAATAAAGAGGGGAAGACCCCCCCTGAAAGTTGCCTGGGCTTGTGTCCTCGAGGGAGGAGGGAGCCACCCACACAGGACTGTTTACCACTGTTTCTTGACTGCTGATACAATGTGACCCGCTCCCTTAAGTTCCCATTGCCATGACTTCCCCAACACAGCCAGATGTTCCTTGGTACCGTGAGCCACGATAAACACTTCTGGAAGTTGCTTCGGTCAGAGTATTTTCATTATCCCAACAGGAAAAGCAACTAATATATCAACTTATTAATTACTGTCTTCCAGTCTGTCTTCCAAGATGGGCTGTGATGGTTTGAATGAAAAAATGTCCCTCACACTCTCGGGATTCGAACATTTGATCTCCCCGGTCAGTGGCACTGTTTGGGGAGGTTTCGGTAGGGCAGTCTTGCTGGAGGAAGTAGGGCCCTGGGGGTAGCTGTAGAAGTAAAAAGCCTCGTCTACCTGCAGTTCGCTCCCTCTGCTTCAGGCCTGAACGCTTGAGGTTCTAAATGTGAGCTCTCAACTCTCTGCCCAGCAGCCACGCCTGCTGTTGGCTGCATGCTGTCCCTGGCGTAACGGACTCTCACCCTCTGGAAGCAGATGCCAAAATGAACTTTTTCGTTTGCAAGCTGCCTTGGTCATGATGTCTTATCACGGCAACGAAATAGAAACTAATACACGGGTTGTTATGACGGTCCAGGCAGAGCTGTGGAACCCGTCTGTCCCTGATTTAATGCCAGCTCTAATACTTTCAAACCACGTTCCCTTGGGCAAGTTATTTCCTGTGCCTCAATTTTCTTATCCATCAAATGGTGGAAACATTAGTGGACCTTCTCCATTGGGTTGTTGTGGGCACCAAAACAGAATATGTGGCTGAAAGGATGGAGGGCAAGCTCTCATTGATTTATAGCTATAGCAATGACTCTGCTCCGCTTCTCCTGCAGCGCACTGGAAAGACAACGTGAGTGGGATGAAACCCTTTTGACACGCTCCTGCAGCTGGAGACTTGAGGAAGGATCTCCAGAGTCTCTCAGACCAACACCTTTCTCTACGGATGTGGAGAGTGAGCTCCCATTACAAACGTCAGGGCTAGGACCTACCCCAGGATCATCAACTACAAAACCTCCAGAGACATAAGCTCCAAGCAGGCAGGCAGGCAGCGTCATTGCGTGGCTGACAAGTCCTTGGCAGAGCTCTGTACTCGGCACTGTTTGATAAGACCATGGGGAACACGGCAATGGAGGACGATGAAGGCAACCTCGGTCCAGAGCATCAATTAAGATGCAGCTGACTCACAGTAAACACATGGGAGACAGGTCGAGGAGCATCATCCATACCAATTCCAGGGTATCACAGACTGTGGTTGGTGGTGGGCTGGTACCAACCCTCCCCTCCCCCACAGGCTCCTCTGTAGCAGTCACAAATGTAACCTAAGTCATACCTTCCAGGGCAGAGAGAAGAGACACGATGGCTAATCGTAATTATCAAGTTAGCAGGATTTAGAATCACCATGGAAACCAGTCTCTGGGCATGCCTGTGAAGGAGTTTCTAGGCTAGGTTAATTGAGGTGAGAAGACCCACCCTAAATGTAGATGGTACTGTTCTATGGGCTGGGGTCTTGACTGAATAAAAAAGGTTATTAATGCCCTTTACTTCCTGATTGTAGATGCATTGCGGCCAACTGTGTCAAGCTTTTGCCACCCCGATGAATTGTGCCCTGAAACCAAGTGTGTGTGTGTGTGTGTGTGTGTGTGTGTGTGTGTGTGTGTGTGTGTGATGCTCACAAGACAGAACAATGCAAAGCTAAGCTCAGGCTTCGTTTTTCATATTGCTTCCTACTTTCGTTAGTTACTGAATGCCAGAGAGGAAAGGAACAACACACATATGTATATGCGATTCCTTCCTTCAATTGGCTTTGTCAGCCGGGCGGCGGTGGCGCACGCCTTTAATCCCAGCACTCGGGAAGCAGAGCCAGATGGATCTCTGTGAGTTCGAGGCCAGCCTGGTTTACACAGCGAGATCCAGGGTAGGCACCAAAATGACACAAAACTACGCAGAGAAACCCTGTCTCAAAAAACCAACCAACCAAACAACCAAACAACCAAAAAAATTGGCTTTGTCGGGATATTTCGTGACAAGTAACTAATACAAGAGGGTTCATTTATTTGTCTGTGACTGAGAGTGACTTCCTCTTGAGCCCCTATTAGCAGAAAAGAAAGCCGCACTAATTCCCAATCCCGTTTACGTTCAGTCCCTTAGCCCCTTAAGGTGGTATCAAGCAAGGCTCGTTGATAATGCCGCTCTGGGTTCCATAGCCCTCCCTCCTGGTGCTTCTTGGTGTAGGCACTCAACCTCCTCTGCTCCTCTAGTGATGCAGGTGTCCCCTGAGGACCGCTGCTCCTATTGCAGTGGCAACTGAAATTGGTGGGTGTTGAACTTCTGACCTAGGGCTTCCTGCCTGAGAGTGCTCTCTAGCTCCCCCTGGCGGCCGACTCAGCCCCGCTGGCTGTGACTCAGTGGTCCACCCTACAGTTCTCCACCCTGCAGTTCCCGATGTAGATGTAGGGCCACCTCCTCCCTCTCACTGACCAGCTTTGGCAAGCTTTTGCTTAGACCAACTTTGACCTGTGTTTAGTTCCTCTCTATGCTACATGGACCTGAAGAGATGGAAGGGATGCTCCTATCTGGATGACTTGCCCAAAGAAATGTAATTCTTAGGGTTTTGAGAGCTGGACCAAGGTCTGGAAGGGTGAGCATCTGGTGACAGTTCTCGCTATGGACGTAGAAGGCCACCTTCCTCCTGGGCCCACAGATGGCCTTCCATTGTGTGTATCTCTCCCCTTAGAAGACCACCAGTTCTGCTGGATTAAGACCCAGCCTTTATGACCACATTTAACTTTAATTATCCATCTCCCAAATGTGTTTTTTAATTTAGGGCTTGACTAGATGCTAGGAACGACACAGTTAAGTCCCTAGAGTGCGCTCTCTCTCTCTCTCTCTCTCTCTCTCTCTCTCTCTCTCTCTCTCTCTCTCTCTCCCTGTCTCTTTGCCTCTGTCTCTCCCTGTGTCTCTGTGCCTGACTACCCTGTGAAGCCAAGTTCCCAGGTGGAACTCTGAGAGGGGATTTCTTTCCCCTGTGAGGTAGGACAGTGGCCCCTTCAGCGCTAGATGTCATCCAGCTCAGGAAAAATGACAGGTGTGTGCCTTGTAAATGAGGAAAAGAAACTAAGGTGACATTTCTAACAGCAAAGCAGAATGCTTGTGACTTGGGAGACCCGGGCTTTAATCTTTTAATGATTTTCTGTGTGACCCCAAAGTGACATAATCGCCTCCTGGGCTTTAGCTCTTCTTCCTTAGTTTGGGGGCTGATGACCTGCTTCCTGAGGTGATTAACAGGAGCCAGCAGAAGGCATGCTTGCAAAAGTCTTCTCCTGCAAACACAAAATGCTGTTAGATGCCTCGAATAAAAACGATGGAGATGAATGCATCACCTTTCAAAGGTCAGGACATCTAGAGAATGAGCCGTGAGCGCTAACAGCTGAACACCCCCGTTCCACATGGTGTGTAGGACAGCTGGGAGGGAAACTGGGCATCACCATCTCGGGGGGCTAAGGAGAAGCTTGGGGAAATGTGCCCAAGTGAACAGAGATGGGTTCTATGAAATTCAAAGACAACACACCAGACATTCTGCAGAAGCCTCCTATGGCCGTTTGTCAAAGGGAGCAAATCCTCAGGGCGTTCTCTTTAATATACTTTTAGTAAATGTTTTATTGTGTTGGATTATGGGAATTAGGGGAATGAAGGATCCATATCATATTTTTCAAAAGCAATATTTTTAGAATCACAAATTATATTGAAATTTTTATACCAAGAAAATAAAAACAAAGATCAGAAGAACTAAACAGCATTTATATATGTCTCTACAGAGATATATATGTATATTAGCAAATTGAAATATAGCAAAAACACACAAAACACCCCCGTAAAAGAGATGCAAATTATATTTTTGACACATTTTCAGCACAATCACCTAATACAATTTTCTTTTATAGGCAGAGGTAATAAATAGTGCAAATGTATATTTATGGTGTGTTTGACAAATGCATTTTCTCAGTCAGGGGAAAAGCTCCAGTGAGTTTACCATTGAAATGCCTCTCATCTAGCTCGCCTAAATTGTTCCTCTTTCTTCTCAATTCTTCACTGTGACCAAGTTGGAGGTGGAAAACACCCTCTGGTCTCCAAGCTTGAGACAGGTGTGGAATGGAAACTGGAGCATACCTGAGACTTGGGTATTCCTTGTTTGTGTGGGTTCCTCAGTCTGCACACCCCTTGAGAGAAAGGCCATGGCCTGCTCCTTGTCCACAAATCTTTCAGCCTCCAGGACAGAGCCTTGCCTCTCTGCCTGAGCATCTGTCTGTCTATGGAGTGCATGTGGACAGGCCAGTGTGATCAAAAGGCATCACTCTAGACTAAATGGGACCATGTATAACTTCTAGGTCCAGGTAGGTAAGGAGAAAGCTCAGGAGCCCAGTTCTGGTAAGGAAAACTACTGGAAGGTAAGAAGAATAGAAAATGAGAGCCTAGGACTTTGGCCCTCAGTTAGAGCTGCCCTTGGGGAAAGGCTTTTGGTGAATACTTACTCAGAGCAGGGGGAGGGGACATGCCATGGGGGCAGAGGGATGGGATGTCTGAGGACAAGAGGTAATTGGGACGAGGAAAAGTCATCAGACCCATGTACTCCTCTCTCCCTCTCAACCCAGTGGAGTGCACCTTAGAGACAGGCTTGGACATGGCTCCTTTCACAGCAGAGACCCAGTCTTTCACTCCAATATAATAAAGCCACAAGGCTTCTGGAGATAGAAACTCCCAAGCTCCAAATGCAGTCTGCAAAGGAACATCAGAACATCACTCTCTGTGTGGCCCTTTTCCTGCCTGCTCTGTCTACCTGGGCTGTGGTTAGGAGGGTCTGCTTAGGAAGGGCCAGGTGCTCCCTTCCTTTATACATGCCTCTCTCCAGGCCTGAAAACGAGGCCCAAGCCACCCTACCATGCTGCTGTGAGCAGATATATTTCAATTTCTTTAAGCTTGGGTGACATCCTTGGATGAGGAGCTCTAAGTACCAAGAATTATTGTTATTACTGCATAGTTACTGCCTAGCATGCAGCGAATTACCCTGTCCTGCTGTGTAGAAGATGTATAGTGATGGGGAAGTGTGGAGGGAAGAGAGGCAAGGAGACTGCAGAAGGAAGCAGAAGGAAGCGTGCTAAAGAGGATCAGGGACTAGAAGGACCCCCACGTGTGGAGGCCTCCGTCAGGCTCATACTTACAGCCAAAGGCAAGCAATGCTTCCTCCCCACCGAGCTAACACAGGACACTATGAAGACACAAAGATCAGAGAAGCCATCATCCAGCTTGGAAGCATGGCTTTAAATCCCAACCTCAAGACTTGCTGTGTGCCTTAGACAAATGTGTGAGCCTGTCTGGGTCTCAGCGTATAGCAGCGAGCACCCAGAATTGCAGCAATTATTACTATTGTTAATACTCCTGCTATTGGTAGGCCCTGGTCCAGTGGCCAGTGTTTTGCAGCAGGATCTGGTTCATGATCAGAAATACCCATTTCCAACAGTCAGGATTTCCCGGAGGAGCCACCGAAGAGACCACCAAAGGCCACCAAAGGAGAAATTAGAACCCACAGCCAATACAGAACTGCCAGAAGGGTTCCAATGATATCTCCAAGAATTGCCAAGGACCTCCACTGGGAACCTCAAAACCATGGATGGTTGAGAGATGGATCTGGCAAAAAGCAAAAAACAAAAAGCCTTGGCTTTATTTGTGGAAGAGGAACCAATGTGGCACACGACATGTCACTGAGGAATCAGAACAATGGCCCTGCCCCTTGCTCCAGCAAGGCTTCTGGACAGAAATGCTGCCTGCTGCACTCTTACTTCCTCTCCAGAGCATTAGACACAGACGTGGGGCTGAGGACCCTTGTTACAACTAACTGCATCTCTGCTTCCAGCATGCCATGAGAGGTCGGGACAACTTGTGTGGCTGGATAGCCACGTTCCAAGCTGTGCAGAGCCTGGGGGTGTCTACTAGAATAATTGTCACCCTGGTGCTGCTCACAGAGAGATAATGATGTCGGTGTGGGACGTCCAGGGATGCAAGAGAACAGCAGCAGGACAGTGTCCTAAGAGGACAGTGAATGCAGGGCATGCCAAGCCCTTTTCAGCTTTGGTGGTCGGAAGGATTGGACTCCTTCCAGGGAATCCTGGGGCCCCTTGACATAAGAGTCTCTGGTCTAGCATGCAGATCTACCCTCTTTCCAGTGCGGTGCATGCACACTGTAAACCCAGATGGAAATGTCCAAGTCTTAATAACTCGTTTCCCCATCCACAGACAGGCTGAGGTTGCTTGTTAAATTATTCCCTACCCAATTGTCAGCATCAATTTTATGATCTGAGGACATGTCACTGAAAGCATGATTAGGACCTCAGTGACATGAATTAATTCAAAACAATAAATTCCACTCTGAATCAAGCTACTCTTCTGGAAGCAGCAGGAAGTACTGTGTGTGCTATTGGGGACACCAGCTGCCTCTCTCCTCCTGACCTCTCTTCTCTTGCTGTTTTCCTTTCTTTGCTCCCGAAGTACTGTGAAGCCAGAGGGCTCCCAGAGACAGCAAGCCCCCAAATACAGTCTACAAAAGAACATTAGATAAACAAGAGACCGTCGTGTGGCCCTCCCCCTACTCCAAAGATAAGAAGTGAATAGTTGCTCCTAGGACACTAGTCAAAAGATACCTTTTCCATTTTCCTCTTAAGGTGTCCAGAATTATTCCTCAAACCCATTTCTCCATTAAACCGATAAAAGGGAACAAAACCACTTTTTTACAAAAAGTGCCCCACTCAATAGAATAGGCTGTGGGATGTCGGGGATAAAAAGTCTACTGGCGTACTTATCTATTCCGGGATGAGAGCACTCACAGGGCTGAGGGGCTCGTGGAGCTCCCAGACAAAGGATTAGATGAACCCCATGTACAGCATCTTGAAATGAGGCCGTTGTGACACCTCCATACCCCCTCCCAGACCTTTCATGAATGAGTGTGGTGTCAGACACACAGACTGTCATCTCTGGAGGTGGCAGAGTCTCGTGGGCATGTAAATCAGGCACAGGGGTGTATGAATGTTCAGTCCCACTGCCATAGGAGCTCTGGGGACTTGATGAACGCGTCCGTCTGTAGAGGTGAATTCAGGAGGCCCCATCACCATGTAAGAACATAACAGTGTACTTGGGCTGCCTCTCCACACTAAAGTGGGCAGTATGCTATACTCATTCCACGTAAGGCTACTCCTATGCCACGCACCACGAGGCGTGCAGACACATAGCACACCAGTGAAAAACAATGAAAGAATAACATGTGCTGGACTGAAAGTTTTCAGTGGATGCCCTTTAGTTCTTTACAAAAACCACCGGAGAAGTGACTCTCATTGCATGCAAATGAGAGGAGACGCTTCTGTCCATTTGGAGATTTTTTTTAGCGAAAGCTGCACGCTGCAGGTTGAACTCAGCCCAATCCCCCCACCCCCAGCCCCCCCCTCTCGGTTGGCTTTGAGGAAACACGGTTCTCAGTTTGAGAATTCATCTTGTCTGATTAATGATGTGTACACAGGGATTTCGGTCGCGCCTTCCTCTTCTTGGTCTGTTTTATTCCGTTGTTTGCTGTGCTACAACCCTGCGGATAGATGGTTCTGCCATGATAAATGTAAAGTTTGCATAAGCCATGTAACAGCAGGACAGCCTATTATCACTGTACATTTTCCATGGCTGTGCAAACCTCTGTAGGCTATTTTATTGCTAATAGATCCACAGAGAAACAGTAGTGATTTTACGACTCTTTTTAAAATGGAAATTCATGTTTGAGAAATACAACTGGGAGGAAACAGATGTAAACCACTTAAGCATTTGCAGAAAATTGAGATGCACACTCTTATTTACAGACCTACATCGCCTCCATCGCTTTATTTTCAGAATTAAAATAAGCAATCTGTTTACCATGGGAAATGAGAAACTGTAAACTTGTTGTTTTTCCTTTTACATGGCAATGGCCGCCATCGTTGGGTTTAATGGCAGAGCTGGAGCAGGGCGACATTTTTTTCCCCTTAGATTTTATTGTCTATAACACATTCCCTCTGTAATCTGCCTGAGAGGTAGGCAAGTGGGAAAGGTTTTAGTATAACTATATGTCTGAATTCATATTATGCTTTAACAGCTCAAATGATTACCAGAGACATTAGAGGGATTTTAACTGGGTATTTAACAGTACCTGGAAATTGCTTAAAATACTGGAGGAGTCAGCCCACACCAAACTGCTTTTCTCTGTCAGAACACAGAAGCCCAGCCCATCTGAAACTGTGTACTATTATTATGTTCCAACCTGCTCAAAGCCCAAGGAAGGGTGGCAAGTGTCCTGTTTTGGAAAAGAGACATGAATTGGAGTATCATGAAGTAATGCACAAACTGTACCAAGCTGCTCAGGGCACCTTCCCCGGGGTACCTGGAGGCCTCTCTGGCTTCTGAGTTTATTTATTTTTCTAGTTTGGATCTGTATCTTTTCTGTTATGGTAAAATAGTCATTAAGTAAAATGCCCTATTTTAACCATTTCTAAGGGTAGAGTTCAGCAGCATTAAATACACCCGAGTTAATGGGCAACTGTCGCCGCTGTCCACAAAGGGAGCTCCTCTGGCCTATGACCTCCACTCTACTGCCTGTCTCCATGAATTTGCCTGTTCTAAATACCATGAGTGACTCAGACAATATGTGTCCCTTGGTGTCTGGCTTATTTCCCTTGGTGTGGCATATGGCATGGGAATCCCATTGCTGGTATGGGTAATCTGTGGCTCTGTCTGCCCACCAGTTGACAAGCCTCTGATTTTAATATGGAGAGGAGGCCCAAGTACAAATGGGGCCATGGTTATTCCTGAACCCTAAAAAGCAGGCTATAGCCAGCTAAGGAAAAGATCTGCCCAGGACTGGGGAAGGCAGGGAGGCCTCCTGGGAAATACTGGTTTCTATCAACATAGGCTATGTGGATGGAACTTGTGTTTTTATCCTAAAGTTTTTGTTTTAACATGAGAAGAGACCAAACCCAGCCCTCTTAGAAAGAACAGCTTGTCTCACACAAGATATGAAGAGTTGCCATAGAGCATGCCCACATTTGTCCCTAGCTTCTCAGCATCCTCATGTTGAAGGTACTGGGGACACTCCCTGACCGTGGCCTTTGAGTCACAACAAATAAGGCACAGCCACAGTGAATGGGGTCAGAGTTCACCCACCCGTATTGACAACCTTGTGGCCTGAAATGGGGGGCACAGTACACGCACAAACCTATTTGCCATGCGCTCCACTCTTAAGCTAGAGAAATGAAACAAGCATCCTCCACGTCTCCCCCACTTTCTTCCCGCCTATGGGGTACAGAGGAGCTTCTGTTGACAACCCCTTGTGACATAAGCTAATCACAGACCTGTGTGGTAGAAGCTTCCTGACCCACGACTACTGCTGTTGTCACAACTGCCCCGGGTTTCCACGGACTCAGCCATGTTTTTCGTGCTGTTGGGTGTCATCGTTAACGCAGGATGTCGCACAGTAAGTAACTGTAATCCATTGATGTCACCAGTGTATCATCCAATAATTAAGTAAGCCCGGGAGTGTGCCTAAACATCTCTGGTATTTTACAGAGAAATTAGGCAGTAGACATTTGTTGAGAGTACATCTTATTAGTGGAGAAGTTTGCTTTCAGCATTACACACATGCAGTAACGTTATCGTCAATAAAGCATTAACATACGCAGATCCCATTATTCCAAACAACATGCCTGTGAGCTCTTCAGGACACTCTACCCATTTTGCTGATGCAGTCAAGTGATTTGCCTACAGACATAGCACCAATAAGGGGCAGACAGGTTCCTTTAATAAAACAAAAGACAATAAAAAATTTCTCTTTGTTTTAGTTTTTTAAAATTTTAGACATTACTAGAATTATATCACTTCCACCCCTCCCCCTCTCCCTTCCAACTCCTCCACCCCCACTCCTTCTGAAATTCATGACCTCTTCAATTATCGTTACATATAACAATATATATACACACATCTGTATGTGTAAATACAACTTGCCATCCATTTAGTGTTGCTTAGATGTATATATGCTTATAGATAGCCACATGGGGTCAGATAACTTATCAGAGAAGACTGACTTTCCCTCTCTTAGCAGCCATTAATTGCTTGTACTGCGTTATCTAAGGATAGGGCCTTGGGAGATTTCCCCTATTCATGTTGGGGTGTCGCTATTGTGAGGTCTTGTTTAGGTGACCACAGGGTTAAGATTTCATGGGTGTAACTAACTCCCGTCATATATAGAAAACACTACCTGGAAGCAGATGTCCTGGTGCTCTGGCTCTTACAGTCTTTCCACCCCCACTTTTGTGATGTTCCTGGGGCCTTGGTAGTAGGGGTTGTATTGTAGATGTCTTAGCTATGGATGGTTACTCCATGTGGTCAGCTGTTACCTGCACTCTGACCAGCTGTGTGTTTCTGTGGTGGTCTCTGTCTGCTGCCAGAAGACATCTCTTTGAAGAGAGGTGAGAGTCGCACCTATCTGTGGATATGAGAACAGGTATTTAGAGTGTATTGGAAATCGCACTGGTTTAGGAAAGTGGTGGATGTTGGTTCTCCTCTTGAGCCAATGCTATCACCAGCCACGGGAAGTTGCCCAGGCTTACAGTACCAGGCATGGACTCCCTCCTACTGAGTGGGCCTTAAGTCCAATTAGACGGTTATTGGTCACCCCTAAGCTGTGTGTCGCTATTGCAGGCTCCAGTGTGTCTTGCTATGTTGAGCATTGTTGTGGTTCATAGGTTTTCCAGCCGGGTAGGACTTGTAATCACTTTTCTTCCTTGGCAGCTTGAATAGCTCCTTCCAATCGGAGAGCCAAGCCTCAGGAAGGAGGCTTCCAAATCGACTCCAGCTTGACTCCTCATTTTAGTCTTGTGTCTAAAATGTGTGGTGTCTTCAACAATAGGGCCTTACCTTCAAGTTCTGGAAGGCAACCCAGAGCAATCACAAAAACCTATATATTTGTGGGGTCTCTTGGACTTCCCTGACCAACAACTCAAAGGGGAATTTCTCTTGCTTGGCACTGGGGTTTGTTAGATAGTCTATGGCTATTTAAATCACTTACAAATAAATTACTTTCATGATGATTGCTGTTCTGGACACAATAGCCAGGATATGGAAACAAACTAGAGTTCATCAACTGATAGATAGAAAATGACAATGCTGTGCCTTGACACAGTGGAATTTTATTAGGGTGTAAAGAAAAACGAAATTTGAAGGTAAATGGATAGACCTGGAAAATGTTATACTGAGTAGGGTAATCCAGACCCAGAAAGACAAATGTTTCACTTTCTCACTCATGTGTGGATCCTAGCATCAGATCTCTAGATTTGTGTGTTTAACCTGGAGGACCTATAGAACCCAGAGAACTAGGGATGGACCATTGGGACTGGGAAGGGAGAAGAAAGATCTTCAGGAAGGGGAGATATAGAACATGGCCTATATGAAGGGGGATGGGAAAGGATGGGAAGAAAGTTTAAGTGGGGAAAGGGATGGGAGAGGAGGGCAAAGAAAGGGTGGGGGAGAGCTAACACTATGGTTGTTTGAGAAGAATGTGGAAACTTAACTGTTTTACATACATGCATGCACACACATGCACACACACACACGAGTTTAATTACAGTTACCCTGAACAAAAGATAATGCTCCTCCTAGAAGCCAGAGGTTGCCAAATACAAAGCCCAGTGCCTGGTATGGGGCACCATTTCTCAAGCTCTTTGTTGGGGTGTTCCAGGAACCCCTAGAACAACACAGGGTATTGCTATTGTTCTTGGTTGCTGACCAGAACTTGATGGCAAGACTCTGAATACATCACATATTTGGGACACAAGACATGGGGAAATCAAGTTGACCAGGAAACTCCCTCCATGCTAGCTAGCTTTCATAATTCCAGTGGCGCTGTGTTGGCAGCTGGATGAGAAAATTCATCAATACTCTAACCTAGCTGTGAGCCTTGAGAGCAGCAATAACAATCGACATGGCAAGATATGCTCAACGATGTGATAGTTACAGAAATGTTATGGGGGTAGCCAACTGCTTTCTGACTGGATTCAAGGCCCACCCCACAGGAAACCATTTTGGGGGAGCTCATAGACTCAGGGGTGAACCTACTACTATTATTTTGCTAAGTGAACATAGTCTCAAAGTGCCCTCTAGAGATATTCCTATCTCTCTGCTCATAGGTTAGTGTAACTCTCAGACCTCACCAGTGAAGTTTCTTTGTGGAGTGTGCAGCAGTTAATGTAGAAGCTCATAACTGGTCCAAGTGCAGATACCAAGCGTCCATGGAGTGCTCAGCCACAAATGGGACGTCTATATCACATCCCTCCTGCAAGGCTAGGAGACCACCACGGAGGAGAGGGCAGAAAGATGGTAAGAGCCAGAGGCTGGGGGAGGACCAGATTGAAACAGCACCTTCTGCACATGATAGAACCACAGTGCTCCTGACCACACAACAGCTGTGGGTGCCTGTATAACACACATACCAGATCAAGCCAGTCGGCATTCCAGCATGGATGGGGAGTGGCTCATGAACCTCTATCCATAGCCGGGGAGCTATTGACAGTTGATGACTTCCTGGGAAGAGAGAGTCAGTCTTGTTTAAGTCTGTGGCCTCTGATAGGTGGACTGTACTCCAGTGAATGGCTTCACACCCATAAGCATATGGGCAGCACAGACTGGGTGTGTGCATACGTGAGTGAGTGAGTGAGTGAGTGAGTGAGTGTGTGTGTGTGTGTGTGTGTGTGTGAGAGAGAGAGAGAGAGAGAGAGAGAGAGAGAGAGAGAGAGAGAGAGAGAGAGAGAACACAGATTTGGCAGGAGGTAGATCAGGGAAGAGTTAGGGTAGGAGTTGGAAGTGAGTATGATCAAAATACATTGTATGCACATATGGAATTCTTTTTTTTGTTTGTTTGTTTGTTTTTGTTTTTTGAGACAGGGTTTCTCGTGTTGCTTTTCGCCTTCCTGGAACTCACTGTGTAGCCCAGGCTGGCCTCGAACTCACACAGATCTGCTTACCTCTGCTTCCTGAGTGCTGGGATTAAAAGTGTGCACCACCACCACCTGGCACACATATGGAATTCTTAAAGAATTAATATAAGTATTATTTTTAAAAGAACTTCAGGGAAAAAAGGAAAAATTTCTCACACAGGGTAAGGCAAGCTATCAAAGTCTTCATCTCCAGAAGAAAGGTCAAATGAAGGGAACACGTTCCTGCTGAGCTCCTATAATGTACATTACACACTTATTAAGCTCCTACTATATACCCTTATCTCATTTAATTGCCACAGTGTTCTCAGGAAGTAGGCAGTGAGATTTGTTTTCAATAATGTGCCTACCTTCTACTGCTTGTAAGGAAGCAGGAAACCAAGTAGATCCACCAAATCTGAGTTCATTCTCTTCCTAAAAAACACAGTGTGGTTGCTGCTCAGTTCTAGCACCCAGGGCTATTCCCATGAGTGCCCTCAGGACTGCCAGGAAAGAACTTAGCTCCTCCAGCTGGGATAGGAAGGAGTGGGGACCAAGGCCATCCCTAGAAACCTTTTGCTCTCCAGAGGAAGAACCTGCCTCTGTGGATTTGCAGGACCTCTGTTGCTAGAATTCCTTACCTGGGAGAGACATAAACAATGTCCTTCCCTCCTCCAAAGCTGCCAAAGAGGGCAAACTGAGGTGTGATTCTGCCAAAGCTCACCCAGAGAATCCATGAGTTTATTAGGTTTACTTACAGAACAAGTGAGAGGGTACGGGCAGGAAACCCAGGTGACTCTGAAGCAGCCACACTGGAAAGTCAGCACTCACCAGGGATGATGGCTTCCCCATGGTCATGTTGATGAAGTTCTCCATCCTCATCTTTCCCTACCTATGTCCTCTCCCCAAGGCCATCAGCAATCCAGGTCAAATTGCACACAAGTTGTTGGGAGGTGTGGTTGGATGCTCAACCATGACCCTGCCTCTAGGAAGGAAGGTGAATAGTCAACCATCCCAGCTGTGGTGACTGACCTTTTGCCAACAGGCCAGCAGAACTTCTGTAGATGGGTGGCAATGTGGCTGGAGGACAGTTCTGTGCTCTACTCCACAGACTGCAAATGACCAGCCCTGCTCCAAGCCTTTGCTGCTCCGGTCATGGCTCCCTTCAGTCCTCATCTGTAGAAGCCCTTCAAAGACCAGGAAAGCAGGCTACTACTTAACGTGTGTTTAGAAGCCAACCCCTCACAAGCCCTGGTGGTGGTGGTGGTGGTGGTGGTGGTGGTGGTGTGTGTGTGTGTGTGTGTGTGTGTGTGTGTGTTATGATTGTGTGTGCGCGCCCATGCCCTGACAAGAATGGAGGAAACCTACATAGACATGGATGCTTGAAGAATCGTCCAGCAGGGCTTCCCAACACTGTGTGACTGTGGCCAGATGCACGCCTGTGTGCACACATCCAGGGCAGCCTCAGTGTGGTCATTTCTTCAAACATTTCTTCTTCTCCTCAGGCAGAGGACATATGGAACCCACGTCATTCCTGGAAAGTGAAAGAAGAATGTCCCAGTGGCCAACTTGGATGTGATTCCATGCTGTTCTGAGAAATTCTGCTCCGATTTTGAATTCCCACCCAAACTTATGCAGTAGAATCACACCCAGGAAGCTCCCCAAGCTGCCCTTCCCACAAAACAGCCCAGCACTGTGTTTTGTTGTCCTAGCAGGATTTTGTTCCTACTCCTTCTCCTTCTCATGATGAAATGACCCATCTGTCTAATTCTGACTTTTTTACCTGCTCAGAAGTGACAAAGTGTTCTCCTCTTCAGGCCAGAGGACAGACCATCAGATGTGTGGGAGGAAAACCAGCCCAATCACTGGTGAGCATCGTGTCTTTTGGGGCTTTATATATATAAATGTCTTGTTTTAATTGTATTGAGTTAATGTTTCCCTTCCTTTTACACATCAGCTCTGTCGGTCCCGTCCAGCTTTTGTTGTTGCTAGATGCACTTTGTTCTTACAGATGATTTTTCAACACTTGGCTTATAGGTTTGTTTTTAATTATTCTCCTTCAATTTCCTTTCCCAGGCTCCTGTCATATTTCATAGAGGACACCGCCTTGGGAAATTGCCGTCTCTTTGGATTTCTTCACGATGCACAAACGTTCACAATCTTGGCATTTCCATTTGCGTGCTTCAATCTCTGCAACCCTTGTTTACGCCCTGGAAGATGTTCAATTAGTATTTACTCAATAAATGAGTGAGGATGTATCTTACATCTTCCCACACATCTATACTGAGTGTTTAATTGCCTGTCTTCCACTGTGTGCCAACTGAAAAGGCCTTAGAAAAGCTTCTTTCGTGGGATAAATGTCTTGCTTTTCCAATGCAGCTCTGACACTGAATGCCTTCCACCCATTTTATCTTTGTTCCTAGGTTTCATTTTTCACCTTTTGTGTTCTATAGTCTTAATTTGCAGTGGGTTTCTGCATCTTTTTGTGATTGCACATGCTGGTGAATTTCTAAGTTTTCTAAGTAGGAGAGCTAGCTCACCCCATCCCTGAAGCACAGAACTTGGCTCTTGGCTGGTTAGTTTTATCTCAGAATGCTATAGGTTCTGGGTCACAGTTTGTGGGTTCAAGGTCAGCCTCTGACCTAAAGGTAGCCAGTGCTGGTTCATACTTTGTAGTCAGACTTAGTATCAGAAAGGCAAGCTAAATGGCCACCAAGACTTTTTCAAGCAAGTTTGACTGAGAAGGAGAGGGAATCCTTGGGTGGTTATGATACAGGAAACAGCAGAGCAGATGCTGAAGGGAGCTCCAGGGTCTTGTGTAAGCCGAACATGTCAATGGAACAGAGATTATGAGTAACAGTGTGAAATCAAATGGCAAGTGTTGTTGGTTGTTTTTGTTCTTTTGGGAGACCCACCACCCAGCTCCCAAATAAATCACACATGGAGCCTTAGTCTTAATTATGAATGCCCCGACTTAGCTTGTTTTCCTTAACTTAAATTATCTCATCTACCTTTTGCCTCTGGGCTTTTCCCGTTCTCTTACTTCTGTGAATCTTACTCTTACTCCATGGCTTGCTGTGTAGCTGGGAGGCTAGCCTCTGGGTCCTCCTCCTTCTCTAGCTACTTTTTTCTTCTCTTCCTCCCAGATTTCTCCTTCTATATATTCTCCCTGCCTACCAGCCCTACCTATCCTTTCTCCTGCCTTGCTATTGGCCATTCAGTTCTTTATTAGACCATCAGGTGTTTTAGATAGGCACAATAACACAGCTTCACAGAGTTAAACAAATGCAAGATAAACAAAAGTAACATGCCTTAAAATAATATTCTACAACATTTCCCCCTTTTTGTCTAAATAAAAAGAAAGGTTTTAACTTTAACATAGTATAACTACATGCAACACAACCAGTTATAAAGTTAGAATTAATTTACAATATCCAGTCCATTTACATTTAGCAAATTCAGAGAAAACACTCTACCATCCATCCTAGTAACTCCAAAGTTTTATACACAATTTACTTCCTATCATAACTAAGGAAAACTACAATTGTAACTGTCTATCTTCAACTCCATCAAAGGTCTCAGAAGGATATAATATTATTTAAGTAAACAAAAAGTGCATTGCTTCCAAAAACTTCCAAGAACTCTAGAAGTGACGGAGACATTTGACTTCCTGAAATCACCCAAAGTTCCTCTGCAAAGTTGGGGTATTCATCTTTAGCCTGTAGGCCCACAGGATCTGGCAGACTTTTCAAGAAGTGAAGCAGGAAATCTGAAGGACTGTCCTTCCTTGTTTTTTGCAAAGTTCAGCAGTCACTTTCCTATGTGTCCTGCAGAATTTCTGACAGACTCTTCTGTGAAGCAGGAATTTTGAAGGACTGTCCTGCCTTGTTTTGGCAAAGTTCAACAGCCTGTGTGTCCTGCATGTCCAGTCTGCACAGTACATTGCCAGAAGTCAAAGGCAAAATCAGTTTCTTTGCCCAGTGGCCAATCTTGCCACAGTGAAAGCAAACTCCATGAGGAGTTTCTTCGATGCCCATCATCTTCTCTAAAGTAAATTGGTATTGCCAGGAGCAGATATATCTCATTGTCATGAAAATCCCTAAGTTAACAAAACATTTTAAATGCCATATTCTATAGGTCTTTGAAAGGTTGAAGACCATCTATCTATCTAAAATACATCTATATATATTTTTAGGAAAGCATACCTAACATATCTACAAATTTTATTGTTATAATGACTAGCCATTAACCTATGCTTCCTGATTATCTTATATAGTTTATAATAACAGCTTTAAAAAACTAAAATTTTACCTTATATAGTACAATATATTAAACAAGAATAGAAACATATATACAATACGCTGTAACAAAAATAACCTTAAATTTTTATCAATATATAAAAATCCTTTAAACAAGAGTAGAACAATATATATATTAACAAAAATAACTTTAAATTTGAATCAATATACTATATTCCCCTAAATGATAACTAACATCCACAACCCACCAAATAACCAAAAAAAAAAAAAAAAAAAAAAAAAAAAAAGCCTCCCACGACCCAACTCTTGGGAATGTGGATGTCATTTTCTCTAGACTGTTTCCTGCTATCTATGGATGAAGGCATCTTTTTTAGGGGGTCCCTGAGAAAATCAGAGATAATGACCAACTCCTGGGAAGACCTACAGTAACTTTTGCTGATGGATATCACCTGTCAATATTCAGGAGGCCTCGCCTTATCAAACCTCATCCATATTAACCCTGAAGGAACCCACAGCCTCGTTCTTACCTCCTATGGGAACAAAACTCCAAAGCATTTTTTATTTCCATTTGACAAATATATTTTTGACTTTTTAAAAGTTAAGGCATTCCTAAAGTATACAGGCTGATTTATTTCAATAGGCTCTCTTTCCATTCCAGGTCTCCTTGCAGCTATCCTTTGCTTTTCAACAGTCAAAAAAATTCAAAATCAACACAATAGCATACAGGATCCAGACTCTCTGTGTATTTCCCATCTTAAGTGGATTTTTTTTCTTTATATTACTTTTACTCTCTGTATAAAGACTTTGTTATTTTTAAACTATCCATTTATTTCTATGGCTATACCCTTTTTCTTTACTTAAGCCTACACACATTGTAAAACACACTGTAACCTGATTAGAGGTTTTCCAGTCTGGACCTCTTTTACTGCATATCTTTTAATCTTTTTGACTGCATGAACAAACTTTATACTGCTAAGCAGCATGGACCTATGCTGGCAGCATTCAGATGGCTCTGCCTGCTTCTCAGGTTGTGAAAACCAAGTGTGAAACTCGCAGCAAGTTGGAGGTTTGTCTGACCAGGAACTGCATTCACGCTTCCTAGAGCTCTAGAATGCTGATGCTTGCACCGAGGCAGGCATTTTTACTTAGTTTTTTGTTCCTACTTCACTAACCAGCAGAAACTGTCTGGCCAAAACGCTTAAAGGAGCCGTGTCCTTTTTCTTTTTCTTTTCAGCTTTCTTAAGCCCTACTTGGAAATACAGGCCCACATTGGAACATCAAAATGTTGTTGGTTGTTTTTGGTCTTTGGTTGGCCCCCCTCAAAGAGCCAAGTTCCCACCAAAGACCAAAAACAACCAACAACAGGCAAGAGGGTGATGGGTCAGCGTCTGGAGAAAAGTCGAGAGAGTGGAGGGCTCTGCAGTCCTGTCAGGCAGCTTGGCTCATTTCATTAACACATCACAAAATTAAACGCATGATAGGACCAAGGTGCAGGATGCTCAGCCTTCCTTTCTGCGTCTCATCCCTGGAAGCTCCTGATCCCATGCCTCCAGACACCAGGCAGCTACTATTCCCTCTGAGGCAAGCTGCCTTCTCTTCCAAGCTCTACTGGCTGCTCCTCAGTGCCGTCTTTCTCGAAATGTCTCCTTTTATATTCAGCCTTCTTCATGTTCAACTCACCTTCCCAGGACAGAAGAGAACCAGCGACCTTGAATCTTCCTGGGGTTGTGGGGGTTGCTAGACCTCAGTCCCTCCCCAGGGAGACTCTGCCTGCTGAGGCATGTCCCTGCACAGCCATGGCCAGCCTCACTTCTTCATTGCTTGCATCATTTTTCCCAGGTAGGCATTGCATCATGATGCCTTCTTGTTTGATATCAAGCACATCTGAGTTGCCTGTGAAAGCACGGCGGAGCCATCATCTTTGGCCTCTGCCATTTCTCTGCATGTTCCCATCGCCTCTGCCCTACTCTCTGCCCGTGCCCTGCTCACATTCACAAGACCTTTGGCTCTCACCAATGCTTGTCTTCATGCTTGCACTGAAGTGTGTGAGCTCAGCTCTCCCCAGCTCAGTGAGGCCAGATCAATTGTCCATTGCATTGTACAGCTGAGTAATCTGAGACACAGAGAGACAAGTTTTGAGTCCAGGCACAGTAAATTGATGCAGCCCACTGGCTCCCTGCATGGAGTTGCCATTTACCTGTGTCTTCTCTGTCATAGGTTGGCCTGTGGCTTAGCTCTCGTTCTTGCTACTTGTTTTTTATTGTTGTGATTGGTTGGTTGATTGGTTGGTTGGCTGGTTGGTTGGTTGGCTGTTTTTTGAGATGGGTCTCAAGTTGCCCAGGCCAGCATCACACACAATATGTAGCTGAGGATAACCTTGAACTTCTGATTTCCTTGCCTCTACCTCCAGAGTACTTGAATGACAGGTGTGTGCTCCCAGGCCCTGCTACTTCCTACTTGAAGAAAATGAGGACAATACTTAACCTTGGCCTGCTAAGTGGAATCGTCACAAAGTTCTTCCAATGGTCCTGACACTCTTTAGTTCATTTCTACAATATCTGCAATGCAGCCAATGTGTGGGCGACTGTAACCCTAGAGCAAATGGCCGCACGTACAGCCCTGACGCTATTCCAGTACTAGACTGGCTGGCTGACTGGAGTGTCTGTGACAGGCAAGGCCCGTTCTCATCTACACCCTTCCTCTCACCCTCCTGCCTTTGCAGAGGACCCCAGCACTCCTTTCTATGCTCTTCCCTTTATGGGTGATCTCAAAGCTGAAAGCAAAGCGTGCAGCCAGTCCTAGCCTCTCCTCCATCCTTGGATCCTTATGTGCCACCCCCTCGCCTCCAAAACCAAAAACAAACAGACAAACAAACAAAAAACACAAAAAACACCAGCTCTGCCTGGTTTCCTTTCCCAGCCGGCTCACCCCCTGGACCACTACAACCTCTCTGACTCAGACTAAAATGTCCATGACTCTGCATCTCCATTCTACAATTCCATTGTTTTCATTATTCTGGAAAATTCCTTTTCTCAATCCTACCCTACCTTAGCAGCTTTTACCCACTACCCCCTCTCACCTTCCTTCCTGGTTCTCACCTATCTCGACTATCCCTCCCAGGCACATGCTTGGTTGAGCATGTCTTTTCTCTCACAGCACCCTTTGGGCTGCAAGAGAGGACTCGGGGTCACTGAACACGGTGAGTTCTTCCTCCTGTAGGGAGTTGACTGGGTCAGTCCTCCAGGTCACTGACTTCCCTGCTCATTCCACTCCACCTGCTGATGTTCTGAAGTCACCACCAAGCGTGCTTGTGAATGGTTCACAGATTTATGCTTTGGTCTCATCAGAAGTTTCGAAGTTTCTTCAAAAGGCTCAATTACACTTCTGATTGTCCTTCAGATCAGCTTGATTTTAGTTCCCTCTCAGAGAGAACCAACCTTGACACCTTCGTCATGGACTTACAGCCTCTAGAACTATGAAGAAAGAGACTTCTTGTTTAATCCACCCCCATGTGGTATGGCAGCCCCCGCGAGTAGGTTCCTTCTCTGTTACTTAACCGCAGAGTGCCACGTACACGTAAGAGTGCCGTGTACAATTACTTTTCTGTCTGTTTCCTGCCTGTGCAGGTTGCTGCGTTTCTGGAGGACGAAATGAGGCAGTGCTAGGCAACCACACAGGGCCGGGCACAAAATCAGCACATCTACTAAGCCACTGATGGCAGAACATTAGGAAGAAAAGAGCATAGGCTGTTTTTATCACTAAAGTTGGGTGTGGCAAGCATCTGGTAATTCTCCACCCATGCCATAATCAAACATAACTGGGATCCTAACAGAAAGTTCACATTTAGAGCCTGCTTCACTTTATGCTGTTTATTAAGCATCCTCTTGGGTTGTTAAAAATAAAGGATGTTTACTGGTGTCTGTATTAGGGAATTACAAGGAGGAGATTCCCTCCAAGAACACGGAGATTGAGACAACGATCTCATCTTCAGGTCGGAAGACTATAAAATGTCATGGATCAGCCTGGGGCATGCCTATATTAAATGTGGAGTTGACCAGAGATGGCTGGAACCTGACAGCCTGGGCTCCCTGTCCCAGGAAGAGACTGTGTCCTAAGCAGAGAGGCCTGGAGGAGATAAGGCCTCAGAGGCCGGGCTGGGGCCCTCCCGTCCTAGGAAGCAGCACTTCAAGGCCAAGGCAGAGCTTCAGAGTTCTGCAACGGATCAGCTGTCTTCTTGGAGGATGCTCTTTAGCTCTTGTCCCTCCTAATCTGAGAAATGAGGAGGGGGAGCCAAAGGCACCACCTACCTCAGGGCTTGTTCTGAGCTGAAAAGAGGGCCTGTCACAGAAATTCTTGGCATGCATCGACTTTTCTGACTCCCTCAGAGGGTAGGGAGTCTCAGCAATGGGTATCAAATTCAAGAGCATCCTGAGGCGAGATAAGGACATAAAACTACTCTGGCCAGGCTGTGGGGCGTTTACCCACCACCCCCACAGCTCCCCAGAGTTTTCTTGAGTGCAATCAGCAGGAAATATTAGATAGAAGGATTTATAGTGGAGAACCTTGCGGAGATAAACAGATAGAAAATAAAGGATAGCCTCGAGAGGGCCTGGAACCTATTCCAACGGGCCCGGACTGTCTCTGGCCCAGCGTTTTTATAGAGACACCAAGGGGTGGAGCAAAAGACCTCCTCCCCCAGCACAGCCAAGTGCAGACCATCTCAGACACCTGCACTCAGGCCCGTGGTCCTGATCATCCTCTATGCGGACCTGCTGGGTAAAGCCACGAGGAACCCGAGAACGGGCTCCCACACCAGGCTTTTCACGTTCAATGCCTCTGGCCGGGTTTGTTGTGATTTCATGCTTAGAAAGTCATCTTCTAGTGAAGCTTCCCCCGGGTCTGCTGAGCAAGACAAGACTTGGGTGATGTGGACTGAGTGTCCCAGCGCCTCTGACAATTATCTCGCTGCCGAGTTTCTGCGGCTATCAACCTGCCTGAGCAGACTCTGAACTTCGTTTCTCGTTAGCAGTGAGAAGACAGTGTCACTCAGATCACATAATGGGATGACAGGGTATTAGTAACAGCCACAAACAGCTGCAGAGCGCGGCACTAGCCAGGCAGGTATTAGGGGCTTTGGCAACACAGTGTCAATAGATGAGCACTCAGTATGGCTGGGTATCGAGCTTAACACATGGTAAATAACCAGGAAATAGCAGCAGGTAGGTGGTGGCCATCGGTTGTTCCTCATGTAGGGGGACCATGTGCTGGTTGTGCCAGTCTGGGAATTCTGAGTGCCTAAGAGACCTAAGAAATCCATCTCACCAAATTCCTTCCTAACATTCCAGCTGTGGGGAGTGGAGAACATGTAAAGAGTGGATGGAGTCCTGAGTGGGTGCGTGTCTTTGACATGGGCACAACCGTGTCAAGAACTCCAATACCTCAGACCCATGAAAAATAGCAAAGCCTTTCCCAGGTCAGGCTCACGGAGTTAGCAAAGACTTCCTCTGACCCATTGTAACCTAGAATATATAACCCAGAATGACCTTGAACTCCTGATTCTCTGGCCTCCACCTTAAGAGCACTAAGTGTGGACTATCATGCCTGGACAGAATTTGGAATAATTTATATAACTACTTCACTGTTGTAAGACATACAAGCTTAATCTCCTCCCCCACACCAATTTTTATAGATCACACTAAAAAGACCACTATCGTCTATAAAATATTTTTTGCTTCCTGTGTTGGGCTATGGAAATGGTTTTGAGGATGCTAAGTGAAGCCAGGATACCAATTATCAAGTTCACTAGCTGCCCTGGAAAGAAGGAATGAAGTAGGTTTTCTCTTCTGGTGCACCTGGTTCCCCTGGTCATTTGCCACAGACTTAAAGACAGAAGCATTTGATCCCATTTAGAGGGTGGTGCATGGGGTTGAGATGGGTAATAGGGTAATAGAGCAGAGGATTCAGGAATGTACCCCTGGGGTGCACAGCAAGTCACTGCGAAGCCATTTTCATCAAATGAACCTCCTAACTCATCACCTTTGACTCTAATCGCCCAAGCTGGCGTTGTATGGCGGCACTTGGGAGCCATGTCTTGAGGGGGTGCACGTGGGGCCATCAGGACTATTGAGAACGGTAAGGTTATCGCTTCCAGCCTCGCCTTCCACTTCAGCCGGTTCGTACACCGAAGGGCTCTCATTGACATTCCTGTGGCTTAGCATAAAGACTTCTTCGGCATAGCCAGGAAAGAGACAGATTTTCAAACAGCTGCCTAATATCTCTGTCAACAGAGAAATTAAATAGATTTAGGAACTTCAGAAAAACATACGCACATTTAGTGCCCAGTAATGATCAATTCCAGTTTCCAGTTGCAGAATCAGTGTTGTTTCCAATGTGTCCTGTGGATTGTTCCAAGCCAACATCTGGTAGTGCTTTATTTCTTTTTAATCATTTGAACGCCGATATTCTAGGTCTGTCTGTGTGTTCGTCCAGCTACCGTGCTACAGGTAACACGAAGATATTGAAACGGACCCATGTCTCAGTCATCTTTCAAACGAACCGTTCAGAGGCTTCAAAGCAGTGTACACTTCAGGGGAGACTCAATTTGCATCACAAACCTCTTTTAAACCTGTGCACAGTACTGTTTCCGTATTCCTTTCCTAACAACAATGAAAGAAACGCCATCTTGCTTTCCATGTCTGAGGCGTGCTTGCATTGGAGGAAGATGAACACGTTTTCCTGCAGCGCAAAGGAAGGGTGTGCGGGAAAGCGGTCCCATACTTCTGACTCTGGTGTGAAGTCAGCACCTTTCGGCTCCTCAGAAAAAGCATTCTCATGTAGACAGACAGTATTTCTGTCTGTCTATTGCTGGGTTTCTATTGCTGTGATAAAACACCATAACCAAAAGCATCTTGGTGGGGAAAGGGTTTATTTCAGCTTACAGTTCCAGCAGCAGTCACTGAGAGAAGTCAGGGCAAGAGCTGATGCAGAGGCCACGGAGGAGCATTGCTTACTGACTTGCTCCTCATGGCTTGCTCAGCCTGCTTTCTCACAGCACCCAGGACCACCTGCCTGGGAATAGGATGGGTGGGCCTCTGTGGGATGGGCTACCACCCACATCCGCCACCAATCAAGAAAATGCATCTTCTCAGATGTGGTTCCCTCTTCCAAAATGACTGTAGCCTGTGTCAAGCCGAGATAAAAACTAGGTGGAATATTGAGGAGGGTCAAGGGTTTGAATGACTAGGACTCAAGTCCCAGCTCTGACCCTTCCCAACTGTGTGGCCTTGTCACTGAGATTCACTTATCTGGGTCTCTAATTCTTCTTCTTTCACATAGATTCAAAAGAACCTAGTTATGTCTGGGAGTGTAGCTCAGTGGTGGAACACATGCTTAGCATGTGAGAAACCCCATGCCAATCCCCAACCCCAAGTTGAGAGAAAGAAAAGAAAGAAAAACATGTTATCGGCTAAGCTAACATTTGCCGAGTATCTCAAGCAATGAACTTGTCTCCGTATTGAGGGGCTCTCAACACCTGACAGCCTTCTCTATCATGAGGCAGCATCTGAGCCACACAGCCTCTCTCCCGACCTCACGCTTTCACAGACTGAGCTTGGGAGAATCAGGCCACACACCTGCAGAAGCAATCTAACTAAGAGTGAGAACAGAGGGAAATTAACCCGGATACAGAAGCCCCACCTCCTCCTCTCAGACCGGCTCACACAAGTGAGCGAGAAGCCTGGTGAACTCAGAGTCCACAGGCCCAGACCTCTGCTGAGAGTAATAGAAAATAATCAAAATTATAGATCATGTTAATAAGAGGTCACTTTGGAACCCCGAGGACAGTTATAGTTATCGTTGATTTAGGCTGGTATGAAGATTGTAAAGAAAGTCTGCCTTTGGTCTTGAGATCCTAGCTTTCCTTGGGTAATTATCAAGAAATACAGCAGCGCACAGAGCCCCAGCTCCGCGTGACCTTCCCTGGCTGCAGACGCACATCTGGACCAATCAGAGCCAGTAACTACATTCAATAAAAGCTGATATAATGTAGTTTTTCCACTGATTAGAGGTCCTGTCCCCCCACATGAGGGCTATAACCACACTCCTTAGCGCTGGGTACTATTTCAAAAGCCATTCTGCTTTACCCAAATCACATCTCTAAAAGTGGCAGTTCTAATTTCTGTACTCTTAGGCAGCATACATAGCACATGATGAATAGCGTTGAGTTCAAGCCTTGCTCTACCACATCTTAATCATGTGACCAGTCTCTTCATCTGAGAGGTGAGAATAATTACAGCGGCTGCTCCCTAACAGAGAGGGAAATGGGCTTCTGGTTGTGACATCCTTGGTGGAGGGCCTGGCCTGGAGTATGCCCGACAAAATGATGATGTGAGCGGTAGCTATTCATGATGGGCATTATACGAATTCAAAATACCTGACGGAAGCAGCCCAAGCCAGGACAGCTTGGTTCTGGCTTGTGAGTTAAGGGGACAGAATCCTTCATGGTGGCTGGAGTGCCTCTATGCACAGCCACAGGAATTTGCCAAAAGGTTTGTTACAGGGCAACAACCAGAAAGCAGAGAATCAGGACCAGAAGCTATGATCCTCCTCCACCAACATCGCCTCCTACCCAAAGTTTCCACAACCTTCCAAAACGATTCCACTGGCTAGAAGTGTTCAAGCCCACGTGTGAGCCTAGGGGAGACAGTCCACATTCAAACTATTACTGGGTTGTGTTCCTCAAATATTCCTGTGTTGAAGCCCTAGTCCACAGCGTAACTCCATGGACCTTTAAAAAGGTAATTAAGACCAACAATAACAGTAAGACAATAATCCAACGGGACTGGCATCATTTTAAGAAGAGGGAGATATGCCGGGGATACACATGTACTGAGAGAAGGCCCACTGAAGGCTCTGTGGGAAGGTGAGTAACCACAAGTCAAGGAGAGGGATCTCAGGAGAGGCCTCATAGGACAAATTTCAACTTAGAGTTGCTTTGGGCTGGAGCATCTCCAGGTCAGTTAAAAGCCTTTTGAAGAGCCACAGAAGTAAGCTGAGTTCACAGACTTGAGACACAGAGAAACAGAAGAGGCCCGGGGGTTGTCTCCTGTATATCCTTTCATCCCTTTCCTGTTGTTTCCACAAGAAGCACAACACTGGGAAAGGCGGGTGACTGGCCTGGTCAAGCTGTCCACAAGCAGAGAACACCCAAAGCAGTCCCTTAGCTAAGAGCTGAATGTCGCCATGCATGTGAAACGGTGTGAACAGAGTTTGTCCTGGCTTAAAGAATAACAATAAAGCAGACACCTGTGTGCCCACTGTCTGCTCCAAAAAATATTATTAGCAGGTGGTTCAGTGGTTAGGAGCACAGGCTGCTCTTGCAGAGGACCAGGGTTCCGTTCCAGCACTCATCTGTCAACTCAGAGCAATGGTGGGTAACACCAGTTCCAGGAAGATCTAATGCCCTCTTCTGGACTCCTTGAGCACTGCATGCACATGGTGTACTTAAAAGCACGCTAAACACCCATACACAGAATTTAAAAAATCTTAGAAAACTATACAACTAGCAATTCCAGGCTGCCTGAGGGCTGAGCCAGGATCACACTCCATTTCCTGCTGCTCCAAGGAAGCACTTAGTGCATGCTTGGTGTTAAGCGCCCCTACCCTGCCCCACCCCCCGAACTTGACCTAAAGTTGTCTGCGTGTCTACATATACCACTGTCATGGTCTTCTTTATGAAACTCACTGTTAGCCCTGACTGATAAAGCTCATTTTCCCTGCTGTGCTCTTCAGAACAAATATCACAGCTTGCCGCCCGTCCATGGCTCTGGGCATCTGTGTGGTTTCCGGGTCTGTGGGCCTGTGAACGTTCTCATACATGGAGATGTATGCAGCAAGCATGTGATAACTTGGCTGGGCTCCCTATATTTCAGAAGTGCATTGAGCTCTGTACCTGTCAAGTAGGTCATCATGAGGATTTGGGGCCTTTAATATCTCACTGTGGTAAATAATAGTAACCGTATTGAATGAAATGCATTTGGGGAGTGACTGCACCTTGTTTCTCCTTTGTTTCTGAGTTTGGTTTTCTTTTTATTTTATTTACTATCTATTTAGTGTGCTCTGCCCTCCTCTGCGTTTAGCACCAGAGCATAAATGAGAAAGTGCTGCCCTCCTGCCTGCCTTCCTTCTTTTCCCTCTGGTTCTCTCTCTCTCTCTCTCTCTCTCTCTCTCTCTCTCTCTCTCTCTCTCTCTCTCTCTCTCTCTCTCTCTCTCCTGCTATGTTTGGATGTGTGTTCTCCCTCAAGGTTGTAAGAGTTAGAAGCTGTGTCTTCAATGTGGCAAAGTGAGGTGGTGGGGTCTTTAAGGGGTGGAGCCTAGGATAAGGTCATCAGCTCACTGGGCACTTGCTCCCACAAAGTCTTAGCATAATTCTCTGGGCACCCCATCCTGTCTGTTCCTGTCTTGGCTTCCTATCTTACAAAAAGATTTTTCTTTTCTTGAGTTTCTGCTCTGGCTTCCTTTGGTGATGAACAGTGATGTAGAGGTGTAAGAAATGTACACCCTTCCCTCTCCGAGCTGCTTTAGGACGCAGTGTTGATCACAGCAAGAGACACCCTAAGGCACCTAACAATAACAGTGATACAACCCAACAGCAAGTCTCTGACACTGAGTTTTGCCCGGCCGTGCTGAAATTTCAAGGCAAATGGTAAGTAATGATGACCCAGTGAACAAATGAATGAACCATTGAAGCTAAACTGCTGTGTGACCATCCCAGTCACATAGTGCTAGATCTCCATGAGATAATGGTGCCAAGCACACTTCAGTGTTATTAAAAATTCAACCCTCTACTTCAGTTACAGCCAAGCATTGGGATGTCTGGATTAAGTAAGCCAAGTGACTGATTTTTGCTTGAAGTTTTCACTTTTAACTGAATTTTCTTTTTTGAGATCATGACGACTGAAGACCCCTGAGGACACAGTGGATGGGAAGTGGGGGTGGGACATCCCCTAGGTTAACTGTGGATGGGTCTGAGTTTGGGTTGCTAATGGAATTCCAATGTGCCCACAGCCACTGTAGGTTCACATCTAAGGAATTATTTCAGTCTCCTATTCCAGATTCTATCTTAATGAAATACAGCTCGGACACTTTTCCAAGACCTTTATCCCACAGTTTTTCATTAATGAGAATTGCATTATCCCTGGGGTTCAGTATATAGTCTTCACTTGGCTGCAAAGTCCAACTGGTGGCCAATTATGCTTTAATCTGCTTTATGAAATTTCCTAATAAAGTATCTGATGGATCGATATTTGTTTTGTGTGGTGTGCCACTAATACCTGGTGGTACAAATACCTGACCAAAATGAGTGTAAATTTGCACACATTAATACTTCAGGCCCTACTGTCTCGTAGATTTATAATCTACCTTTCCACCATGTTTTGCAGTTGCGGAACAACATTCCTTACTTAGCATGTTTCAAATATTCACATTTGTATAGATTCCAGTCACCTGGTGGAGATTAGCCATCACTGAGTATCTTATGTGCAGATTGCCTAGAATTGCACCAATTAGATAGTTGAAAATGTTTGCTAAGCCAATTGGGTGCTGTTTTTTAAATGACAAACTAAAGAGTGCAAATTTCTCACCCCAGTTCGTATATCAAATGCAATTCCCAAGTCTGAAAGCTTTGCTCTCTACTCAACTTAATCTCAACATTTATCTCTACAGTGTAGTACTTTTTGTGTGATGTGCTCTCTGACCTCAGGAAGTGAGGACAAAGTGGATAATAAATAATACAACTCATTAAAGAGGCTTTGATGTTTCATCTACGTTTACATGCTAATTAAGAGAAGACGGTCCTAACTCCCCAAAAAGGCTTTTCCCCGCTCTTTGAGCAAGTAGGCTGAAATACAACATAAAAGAGTGTGAACACTCTGCTAAATGCCCAGATTTAACCCTGCTGTTTTCCTCCTAATCATTATTAATTGCCTCCAGTGGCGGACATTAATTTCCCTATTGCGGCAACATGCATCTTGAGCTTGGGCATATCCTAATACATCAAATGGGACAGGTGATATAATTCAGCTGGTCACAGCTGGAAAGGAGACAGCCACCCACATGCAGGCAGTCTGTCAACCTTAGTTACACTGTAGACACCACCAAAGCCTCAGAACCACGTCGCACATTCATCTCTGGGGATAACTTTACAAGAAGTATGGCCACTCGGTTCATCCTATTTAATCTGTTATTGTCTTAGTGGCTGGAAGAATGCGACAGTTGGAACTCAGATTTCTCTATGTGTTTGCAGTCACTGAAGGGGAAAGTAGAGACATACGGTCAAGCTCACTGTGCACATAAACTGATAGGCGCTGGGTTCAGAGGGACAGCAGTATTTTAAAATAGATGTCACTGAAGGATTTAGAGTGAGCGGCTAATATTTCCTGTGATGTGACTTCAGGGTCCTGCCCTGATCTTTGGGCCTTTGGGTAGTAGCTCTTGACAAGTTGCACAGAGTGCCTCATGTTTACATGTAACTCTGGCTCCGAAACGGGAATATTAGCTTTGTTATCCTTGGAGATTAGCTCAGAGCTCCTCAGTATCAGCACAGCAGATGGAGTGGGATGGGGGTTACAGCCCGTGGCGTGCGACTGAAAAGTGACACTCCCAGGCAAAGGTGTGGTGCAAGCTCAAAAGTTAAAGATGAAATTTCCAAAGAGGCACAAGGTGCTAGAATTAACAAGTGATCCAGGAATTTCGCCACTGGTTAGACATTCAAAAGCAAGAAAATGTACCTGAAAAAGGCATGCCCATCTTCATTACAGCAATATTCACAGTCGTCCGAAAGAGGCAAGCACCCCTTGATGGATGAGCAGATAGAGTACCCTGTATACATACCATGGAATATTATTCAGCCTCAAAAAGGGGGAAATTCCAATATAGGTTGCAACATTCCACAAACTAGAAGACACCGTTTTAAGTGAAATAAGCCAGACATGGTGCCATTCTGTGTATATCAAGTACTCTGGACAGGCAAAATCATAGAGATCAAAGGTAAATGGCACTTGTCCAGGTCTAAAAGGAGGAAGCATAGACCGCTGTCTGAGGAGTATAGAGTTTTTGCAAGATAAAACAGTTGTGGAGATGAGTAGAACAGCAATGTGAACGATACACTACACTACTGAACTGCATACTTACAATAGTTTTAAGTTATGCTTTGAATCTTAAGTGTCCCCACTTGAGTATTTTGAGTATTTGTCACCTGATTGGTGGCATTGCTTTTAAGAGGCTGTAGGAGCTTTAGAACACAGGACATGCCGAGTAGAAGTAGTGACTAGGGAGCATGTCTGAGAGGGTCATTGGGGGGACTCTGACTGCAGCGTCTCTCTGCTTTCTGGAGCGCCATGATGTGAGGAGCCTCCTCTACACGGTCCAGCTCCACGACCACCTGAAACGCTCTGAAGCTAGGAGCCCAAGTGAGTCTTCCTCCCTTCTGTTGTGTGTGTCAGAGCTTATCACCCAAGAGCTCCTTCAGCCTCCCTGGGGTGCTGGCCATCCTGCACAACCTCACAAGCTGAGGAATGGCTCCACTGCCCTTACTTTGCCATTGAATGGGGGTGTCACCCCTGCCTATCCAAAAGCAAGGCAAGCAGCCTGTGTTGGATCACACCAGTATACTTTCCCGGGTCCCAGTGACCCAAGACCCTCAGACCAGGTCACTGTCCATGCAAATGACCCCTTCCCAGCCCTGGAAGTCCTACCCATGGCTTTTCCGAAGGCCTTTCTCTCACTCTGTAGCCCTTCTAGAGCTTTCCCTGTACAGGCACTCATCTGAAATGACAACACGGTCCTGCAGACCCTCGGGGTGCAGCCACATTTTGTAAGCTTCTTCCAGGTGGCAGCAGAGGCTGGACTGGGCAGCACACACCCAAACTTTTAGAAGTGTGTCTGTTCTTCAACTTAGTCCATGTTCTGAGGGGGAATGGACAAGCCATGCTGAAGGTTGCCAGCAAATATTTGTTGCTGTGGAGACAATAATGGTGACCAGGGAGGAGAAAAGCACAACAGGACAGATGCACACACACACACACACACACACACACACACACACACACACACTGCCATTTTCACTCTAAAACCAGCAAGAGTCTGCAGTGTCCACATCACTGCTAGGAGGGGTCGGCCAAAGTGCCAGGGTTACCACAGTCCCAGCTCTCCCCTCAGCTTATTTGGCAGGACCCCCTCCCCCAAAAAGGTTTATCTTTTATTTTCTTTGGGGAATCTGAATGAAAGAAATAAAAAAAATAAAAGACATCTCAATATTGTTAAATGCTGGACAGAGGGTTCTATACAAAAGCCTCCCTCAAAAAAAAAAAAAAAAAAAAAAACAGAAAATCTAAACACTCTGTGTCAATCATGGCAAAGGCCATGAACTGGCAAATCACACACACACACACACACACACACACACACACACACACACGACTAGTGTATACGAGATTATCAAATGTAATGCAAGGGAAATGCAAGTGTAAGACTACCTACCAGCTTACAAAAAAATTTTTTTTAAAGAGAAATAGTATCTAGTATCCATACTTTCAAATCCATTAATGGGAATATAAGTTGATAAAAAAAGTTTCTCAGGCCAGGCGGTGGTGGTGCACGCCTTTAATCCCAGCACTCGGGAGGCAGAGCCAGGCGGATCTCTGTGAGTTCGAGGCCAGCCTGGTCTCCAAAGCGAGTTCCAGGAAAGGCGCAAAGCTACACAGAGAAACCCTGTCTTGAAAAACCAAAAAAAAAAAAAAAAAAAGTTTCTCAATTAGCATTATAGAAAAATGTATGGAAACCTTAAACTAAGTTAATAATGAATTTAGTTAAACCTAAAAGACATTCTTAAAATATATTTCAAGCACGCTGAACTAAACTTAGACTACCTAACCTCACAATGGTACATCTAAGAAGTCACTTTCATAAATAATTGAACATGTGCATAATGGTCTATATAAAGTTACATTCGCTGAAATGTTCTACAATAAAAGATACACCGATAAAAAAATAGACTACAGTAAGCCCTATGAAGCAAATGAAAAGCTAGCTGTGGTATAAATGATAAAAATTAATTATAGGAGCCAGAGACGACTCAGTGGGTAAAGGTGCTTGCCACCAAACCTGACAACCGAGATCAGTCCCCAGAATCCATTTGGTGGAAAAAGAGGATGAAAATGAATATATAAATGTAAAAATATTTTAAAATATTATTTAAAAGCTATCTATGTAACATATCATTTTAATTTTTAAAATATTAGGCAAATAAATAAAATGTCTAGTGGGATAGACTTCGCAGTGTTTACAATGAGTGACTGATCGTGGTTGATATTTTCTTACATATTTTTTTCTTGAATATCTGTATTTGTGCTTTTTCTAAAATGACATGTATTGGAATGAGGAGATATATTGGAATTCTTTCCAGAAGTTACTTCTTCACAGTAACACTTTATAAAAGTCACCCAAAGCCTGTAAGTGTCATGACCAAGGACGCAGAAAGAGATGGTGTCAACTCCAGGGATGTTGAGTCAGCTGCTCACCCAGCGGGTGCACACTCACACAAGCTGCCGTGTGCCCGAGGACACAACGGCTCCAGGCAGGGTCCACTGCACCTTCTATACTGAGTGTTCAAAGGTCTCCTACCACCATCAGCCTCCTCACTGTCCAAACTCTGCTCAAACGGAGCAGAGCCACGCACGCACGCACGCGCTCTCACCTGTCTTTCGGAAGTCCCCCACTCCACCCTGGATCACAGTTAGATGGCCTTGTTTCTCATTCGATTCTGACAGTAAGGTCTCTGGGGCTTGGGGGCGTTTATGAAAGTCTGACAGTATCTACATCACACCGAGAGCTGGATGGACAGCTGAGAAATGAATGAATGATGGATAAATGAAGGAGGGATGGATGGATGACCTGCCACTGAACTCTCAGCAAACAAACCAAGTCAGGCCAGGTGATTCTGGGTTTTTATCCAAAACAGCAGACCATATCCTCAGAGGCTGCCCTGTCTTCACACCACATTCATTCCTTGAAAAAAAAACAATGACGTTGGAGATGGTAACACCCATCTCAGTTCCATATTTTCCGTAACATGAAATCCATTTTTACATCAGTAAAAACGTATTTCCATCTCTTCCATTTACTTGGCCCTGAAGTTACATATGTTGAAAAGGGGTTCTGTATGTGTTACCATCCGTTCTCACGGGGTGGGGAGAGCTGCAAGTGAGCCCCATCTTGTGAATCAGAGCTGTCTTTTGGTAAATAAACTTTCACACATCAAATTATAGTTTGGGCATTATAGACACAGTTCTAGCAGAATTCTCCAGAAGCATCCTGCAGAATAAGCTTTAGAAAGCAAGCAACCAGCCGTTACTTGTACACCTTGTAAATTTTACTATACCAGGTTTTTGAAAAGTAAAACATATATTTTAGTCTTCTATGCCTTCAGGTTAAACACACACACACACACACACACACACACACACACACACACACACACATTCATAGTCTCTATGTGGAAGTGTGAGTAAATCAAACGACCACAAAGAATCAGGATTTCAGGAGACAAATCCCAGACTTAGAGTCACAGTCGCTCCTGCTTGCTCTCAGCCTTCTGCTTTGGCGGGATCCAGCCCGAGGCACCGCTTTCTTCCAGGCCCTCCACCACAGTTATTTATTCCTCTTGCTCTGCTGAGGTCCTCAGTGGCTGCCAGTCCTAGGCCCTCCCTGCAAAGCTGTAGACCCTTGCTTCCAGCCAGGGTGCCTGGTTGGACTGTCTTCCCATTCCAGAGGAGGAGGCATCACAGGCGGGCAGGCAATGAAGGGCTTCAGATGGCAGATGACGGACCACATGCCAGCAGCACTGCCCCAGACCTGCGGCTCTGTGCCTGCTGTCAGGGACACACGTGTGACATTTTTGTTATCTAGGCAGAAAGTGTTTAGGTTACCTAACTGCAAGTGTCACCATGTCACTGAGTTCTCCACTGAGCCCGAGACAGGCGTTCTCTATCAGTGAGAGCTATGGCAGACTGAGATCCTGTATTTGTCCAAGCAGCCTGATTTCCTGCAAGCCACGGTGTTCCGGGCAGCAGAGCAGCTACCAGGGCTGGAATCAGGACTCTCCCCCTGAGCTTGTGAGAAACAAAGACGGCCCCTAAAAACCCTCGTGGAGAAAAGAGCATGGCAAAATGCCCCACAACTTCAGAGCCGCACGTTCGTGACAACGTGCAGTTTGTGCTGTTAATGAAAAGAGTTTAACTTGGGGAACTAGACTGGTGTACCAGCTATTTGCACTCTTGGAAATACACCCACGAGGAGCTAATAAATAATCCATGAATGCTAATCTTTTCAAGTCATTTCAAAGGCACGGAGTCGTCAGCCTCCAGAATTGTAAATGCAGTGGCTCAAGTGCGACCCCATTAAAACGGAAGGGTGCAAACTGATGAAAGACACTCGATGCCTGGGATAGATGCCTTAAATTCAAATGTCACATCATTTGTTTTTAGCAAATGGAGTAATTACAATAATATTTTCTTCATTTTTAAGGTCAGATCTCTTAAATTCTACATGCTTGATTTAAATGCAGCCACAATCATTTTCCTTGCCTTCATTAATTAAATGTGTGCGTTGCTTAAAGGTAACATCCACTCATGTTTTCTCTGAAGGAGAAATAAATATTCTAGTTGTCTAGCTACAAGGTTGGAAGGGGGGTTATGACATTTCATTTCAGATATTATTAATAAACTGAAATTAGCTTTATTTCCCACCCCTGGATTCTATTCTTACTGAGAAAACATAGTTTTTGTTTAAAGCAGAGATAGTTTTCTTCTGTTCCAGAGTACCAAACCTAGTGCAATCAAAAAATTTTAAATAAGAGTTTCTCAATGATTGTATCAATGCTTTTTAGTGGTCTTGTAAAGGAAAATTTAGAAATGCTTCGGTCTTACGGTATTTGAACAGACACGCACTTTTCCAGGGTTTTGGAACATGCTTGTTAAGTTTCACAGAGGGACCTACATAAGATTTTACCATTTCAAGTGACTCTGGTGCTTTAAATGGGGCAGGAAGGTGAGGCTGGTGGGGAGCGGGAGGAACTTGTCTCTGCACACTATAAATTAAAAAGGGTTGCTGTGCCCCCGCCCTCAGGATTAAACTCCGGATGTCAGTCTGGGTGCAGAAGTTAAGTGATGCTGCAGGAAACAGTCAATCCATTTGTTTAGGAAGGCTCCCCTGCTCGAGCCAGACCCCAAACCTCCAGACGGGCCATTCTTCTGTGCCGTCAAAATACTCAGGTTTCCTGCAAAAAATAAAATAAAATAAACCACGCACACTCCGCTGCCGTCAGTCTTCTGCCAGAATTCTATCAAAACAAAAGGATTAAGGGCAATTCAAGGAACCAGGTGATACCGGCCAGATAGGAAAGCCCCTGACTCCAGCAGGAACACATAGCAGAAAGTCTGCAGAGATTCCAGTCTGGGGTCAGGCTGCAGCAGTCTGTCCGACAGTGAGTCTGAGGCGGCACCCTGGGGAGGAATCACTGGTGTTCTGTGTTACATATGGACACCTGGGGGTGAGGGTTGATGGGAAGACAGATGCGGAACTGTTAAACTGGCTCTAGTCGAAGCCCAGGACAGGCAGCTCATAACAGACCCTGCGGTTCTGCATTCAAGTCCTGCTTATTTCACCGTGGTAACCTTGGACCTTTGGACCTACAATAAGTATATATTTCCCCAAGACTCAGTCAACATCCTCATCTGTAGAATGGGATGACACTGCTACTTCCTTCACAGCACTGTTAGGAGAATTAAAGGAGGGAACAGACATAAAACATGGGCAACTGGCCTAATGCTAACCACGCAGTAAGCGCTAAGTTACTAAGCGCTAATTCCTAGGACTGGATTTGTAACTGTCCACAGTGCTCTCTCTGCAGGGGACTCTGAAGGTTTTCTGCTCCAGCCTTCCCTCTGCTCCAGGATCTCACACACATCCTACTGCTAACTCGAATTGGCTATCTCAGAGTGGGACTGCGGAAGCCTGTTTATTGAGCAGAGCAGATTGGTTTGGAGAGGATTTTGAATGCATTGCAATCAGCAAGGCTTTCCGAGCTCAGCAGTGGGTTCTTCATACCAGGGAGCAATTCAGGCCCTAAAGTGACAAGCAGGAGAAAGCAGGGGCTTGAAGTGGTGCATATTGTGACTGGGGGGGGGGGTACAATCACATGGCCTTGGCTTTGGGAGACTGGGGCTAAAAAGAAAGAGAAGGATGTGAGGGGGCTTGGGGGTGTAAGGAATCCTTGAGGTGAAGGACGAGTGAGACCAAGCATTGGGCTGAAAGCTACTTCTCTGTTTGGGATCTGAGCACAATCCTTTGTCTAGACCCTGGTGACAGGATTTTTCTTTTTTCTTTTTTTTTCCCCAAAGGTTTTAAGATTATATTGTCTTCTCAGCTTGCAACGACTTTGGATGGCCCTTATGCAGGACGTTTATTGCCTACATGTAGACACATGACTAAGTCCCACATGTGTGGGGGTGCCATAAAAGCAGCTGATAATTGTCGAACACTTTGTGCTGGGTGTTGAGCTGAGTCCTCATAGCCACCCTCAGAAGTAGATCCTGTGGCTGTCTCCACTCCCAGATAAGGACACTGAGGCACTAAGGGGCCAGTGGAATACAGTGGGGTGAGTTGTTTATTTTGACAGGGCATCATATAACAAGGCTGGCCTTGAACTCCCATCAGATCCTCCAGTCTCTGCCTCCCAGATGTTGGGATTACACGTGTGTGCCACCACATCTGGTCTTACGCAGTACTAGGATTGACTCACTCTTACCAACTTCGCTACATCCTCAAGCCAGAAGTGGGGTTCGAACCATGGCTCCAGAGTCCTGGCCCTCAAGCCCCGGGAAGCGGGTTTGGTCCAGAAACTCACAACTTAGCAGTGATCTTGATGGGATTTAACCCCAGGCCAGACTCCAATGACCAGGCTGCTCCCTCCTTAGCGCAAAGCTTGTTCAAACCGTAGCGCGAAGGAGAAATGGGGTACAGTCATCTGAGGGTCCAGGGAGGGAACTTTGGGATACAGCAGAGACCTTCTCCATGGAATGCAAGCTTGTATAAAAGCAAACACTTCAGAAAGTGATAAATATTTTAAAATAGCTTATGTATATTAGAAAAATATACAACAGGCCTACAAGAATAAACATCGAATACTGTATCTCTGGGAGATGACTGCCTGGGGGGAAATGAGGCTTTGGAAGGATGAATTGTATGAAGAGGAATTGGTTTTTATATTTTCTCTATGATTTCTATATTGTACAAATATTTTATTTCATTATTCCTTTTTTTCCTACTGGGTATTGAACCCAACCAGTAAGCTACATTCTTAGCTCTCTTTTTTTCCTTCAAATTTTATTATTATGTTAAGACAGGGTCTCCATAAGTTGCCCGTGTAGCCCAGGCTGCCCTTGAACTAGGGATCCTATTGCCTCAGACTCCCAAATAGCTGAGATTATAGGTCTATTTCATGATGGATGCTTATTTGAATCTTTTGCAATAATATTGTTAAATGTGTATTTTTTTTCAAACTTGTAAATGAGGTTTAAACATATATAGAAACAGAAAGTTCTGGTTCTTAAGTCCTGACAGTATTGTGAAGAAGAGGGAATAATTCCAATGCAACTAAATAGTCTCCCTCTCTCTCTCTCTCTCTCTCTCTCTCTCTCTCTCTCTCTCTCTCTCTCTCTCTCTCTCTGTGTGTGTGTGTGTGTGTGTGTGTGTGTGTGTGTGTGTGTGTGTGTACGCGCGCTCGTGTGCATATACAATTATATGGAGGCATCTTAGAAACATGCAGGATACAGCAGAGTGTGGCAGGCCACTCAATTATTCTCCTTTTATTGTAGGAGAAACCTCACAAAAAGCTTCACAGATTTCTAGAGGCAAATCTGAAAACCTTAGAAAGTATAGAAAAACTGAAAGCAAAGCGTCTAATCTTAAAAGATTCTATTAAAGCAGCCAGTACCGCATGTCTGCTGTTTCCTGAGTTTCCAATGATGGTCATGGCCCCATACACCTTCAGGAACAGCCAGCTGGACACACCAAGGGATGCCAAAGTCCCCGCTCTGATACTCACCTGCACCATGTTGGTCTTCTCATACCAATTAGCAAGATCTGAAAAATGCAGAGTGATGCACAATGGCCTCAGTTTACCCCTTCTCGCTGCCTAGGCTTTGCAGTACTCTTTCACCCTGAACTGTGCAGATGGATGGAAAAAGATGAACACTCTTTAGCCTCCACAGAAAAGGAAACCCTGCCGCTTACTACAGAGTGGAAGACCATGGCAATCCTGGTCATGAAAGAAATGTCAGGCGCAGAGACAAGTGCCACATGACATTACTCATGTGGCATCTCAAAGGTTGACCTCATAGGAACAAAGAGTAGAATGGCCTGTACTTGAGGCAGGGGCCCTGGTGGAGATACTGGAGAGGTTATAGTCAAAAGATCCATAATTTCAAACAGAGGGAACAAGGTCCTGAGAGCTATTGATCTCCACAGTAACTATGGTTAATAACAATCTATTATTCTTGAAATCTGCTGAGAGTAGATCTTAACATTTTAAGTCATGACAAAAATTATAGGTATGTGAAGTAATGCACATGCTAATTAGCTCAGTATAGTCATTTCAGAAAGTATACAGATTTTAAAATAGCTTGTACATAGTAAATATACAATTTCTGTCTGTCAATTAAAACAAGAGGTTTTTGTTTGTGGGTTGTTGTTTGCGTGCATGTATGTGTGTTCCCATGTGAGGTACACAGGTGGGTCTGGGTGTGCATGCACAGGTGTGTTCATCTGTGTGGAACAGATTTTGTCAGGCATCTTTTTCAACCTGTGTTTACTTTACATATGGAGGCGGTGTCTCTCACTGGGCTAGTCTATCTACCTGGCCAGCTTGCCCCTGCGGATCCCCTGCCTCTGCCTCCCGAGAGCTGGCAGTACAGGTGGCCACCACACCCACCCAGCATTTCCTTAGGTTCTGAGAACGCAAACTCCGGTCCTAATGTTCGCACCGAAACACTTTACCTGTGGGACCATTTCCCCAGCCCTGTTGTTTTTAACATAGAACTGGGGAGAGAGCTTTCTCAAGGCTCTCCCTCTGATCCAAGGCACTAGGGGTGCGGGGGTCCGAGACGTGAGTGATAAGTGACAGTTATCCAAGACTACAGCAAAGCCTTGTCTTGACAGACCCAGTGACACACATGTACAACACATGCACAGATTCAGGAGAGAGCCCTGCCTAGGCCCTCTGGTCCGGTGCACAGCAACACCGGTCCCCGCCAGTCTGGCTGTCCCCGAACAATCACAGAAATGTCTTAGGCCTCTCATGCATGCTTGATGTCACATCAGGCCTCAGCCTTGCCAGCCTTCCTCTCTAGGATCATTGGTCACAAATGCCCACCTCTCCGGAGCACTTGCCCTGCTCAAGGAAAGCGAGGCTTCTTACAGGAGCTCAAGACTCAGGTGAGTTCCTAAAAGGGAAACTGAGATCTGCAGGGATCTCATCACGGGTTGGGCAAAGCTGAGAGTCTAAAGATGCTCGGTCCACAGTTGACATCCACACGCTATGCAAATAGGTAAGTGCGGGCATGGGCGCGAGAGGAAAACACTCACGTGACCCATGCCTTTAAGGTGACCATTTAGGAGTTTAAGGAAAATGAATGAATGGCTCCTTCCCCGGAGAGACAGCAGCTGCAGGGTTTAGAACTCCAGCCCTTGAATTTGCAACTTAGCTCGGCCTCTAACTGCGTAAACCTGCTTCAACACCTGAGCAATGGGAACAAGAAAAGTGCCTGCCTGAAAGCGTGGTGGAGACATTTTGAAGATGAATGTGATAATGGGCTAAACTAACCACAGTAATTATTCAATAAATGTTAGCTGGAACTGCCGTAGACCGTGACGATGTAGTGATAAAGGTACCTTGTGACCTTAAAAGAATATTTTTCTGGAGCCACTGTACATGCTACATAAATGTTAACTGTTATTGTTATTATAATTTTTAGTTCGGCCCATGTAGCAATTTATCACTACAGCTGAAAGAAGCTGTCTGGCTGGTCCTTGGTGGTAAGGCTTTGCTGTCCCCTTGGCTTTGCCTCTGGGGGCATCGAGGGGGTTACTGAACACCATGGCATGGCCAAACCTGATATTCCTCGCGATGGCCTTCTCGAACGTCTCCTCACCCAGCCCTGAATGCACGAGGGGCTTCTCTCAACAAATGCAACGCCCCCTCTGAGGAGCAAGCGCCCGCATTCTCCCTCCTCAGTCTTCAGGACTTTCCGGTGTGGCTTCAGGACTGCTTCTGACGTGGGATGAGAGGAAAGGAAGGTCGGTCGTAGGGGGATTTAGCACTAGGAAGGTTTGCCCATCGGACATTTTTACAGCGCCATTCTTAACGGGGCCTTTCTGATGGAGCTATTTTGTTCGCTCCATGGTTTGGAGGCATGTACAGTAGCGCTTTTATCCTGAAAGATGAAGGCTCTAAACCTGGACAGTGGCTGTAAGTCTTGAATGGATGCTGTGCACGGTTTATACTCTTCCCATGCTCGACCCTGGCAGCAATTCAGACTAGATATGAGGGCTGGTTGTTGATGGCCCGAGGGGGTGCTGGGCAAGGATGTCAGCTGCTCTGTTTCCCAGACTTCCCCAGGTGTTCTGCCACTGTGAAGAAGCCCTTTTCTCTTGGCTTTCTCCGGCCCCAGCTGCACAGGTTCACATCTCAGTTATCCGCTCACCACCCGCAAACCCCTAGGCAACCACAGCCTTGCCTTGTCTCTCCTCATCACTTCGGTGAGAATAGCATGAAGACAAAGACTCCCCTGAGATGCTCATGGGGGACTAAGTGAGATGCTGTGTGCGAAGAACCTGAGTATTAAACGGCATGGGGGTCACCCTCTTCCTATGGAGTAAGCTGGCTTTCCTGAGCACCTGCCTCATGCCACACCCCATGCCAGTTGCTTCCCCTCGGGTTATCTTGCTGAGTCGTCACAGTCCTGAAGAACGGGCATTATCATCTACAGCAAGAGAGCTAAGGCTTGAGGGCTTCAACCCATTTGCCCCAGACCCACAGCTCTGAGCGCAGAGTCGGCGTTCTGACATGGTGGGCGTGACCTCCAGGTCTGGCTCTCCCTGTAACACCCACCATACAGGGCCTGTGTAAATCATGTCTACCCCAGAGGCTCAGGGTCCGTGGACGGCAGCAGCGACGGCTCGGCTACAGCCACCGCCCAGGAACACGACCGCAGGGGTTGCGCCAAGCTTTGTGGTTCCAGGCCATCTGTCAGGCAGGATGTGAGCTATAGGGTATTTATGTTACCAGCCTGGCTTATCTGCCGTGAGGCAAAGCCTTCCTGGCTCAGATCTGTGGGTTCATGACTTGGCACGGTCATAGCAACCACAGGGAAGCCACTGGCTCTGCCCAGACGCCACCCGGAGTCAGGAGCCCCAGAGGAAGTGGGGGGGTGGGGAGCAGGTTCTCTCACACTTCCGACTGCAGGTGAGGGTTGGCCACCCCTAGCTTCCCACCTGGCCCTGTCTAGTAGAAGCAACCCTCTTCGTTTCATGGATTCTCCCATGAATTCAAAAACTGAAAACCAAAATAAAGTGGCTGTTGCCTCTTTCACCCGCAGTTCACGCTCAAGTGTAAAGGAAGGCTCTTGGAATAGCTGCCCACCTACTCCTTCCTGTCCCTAGCAGTCAATGGCGGCTGGGACCAGCCGCCATTTCTCCATCTCCAGCCCTGTGTCTGGATTTCCTCTAGGGAACTGCCCTTTTCCATTCCTAGCCCCTGAGCTTTGGGCAGACTCCTACCTCCAAGGCCAAGAGAGAGGGCTGTGACCTGATACAAGCCGATCAGAGTGTCCCATTACACTGACCACAGGATTGCTTCCGGGACGAGCCATTGATCCATGGAGATGGGAAAAGCCTTCTTCTCTAGGACTTTTCAAATATCATTTCTAGTTGCTTACCATCAAGGGAGGAAATGGAGAAGGTTTTGTTTGTGTTTCTGTGCCTCTTGGCAGGTTACATGTCCCCACTCTGAGAAGCAAGAGTTTGTGACACACTACAAACCCCTCTGCATTACAGGGAAAGTCCTTTATAATTTGACAAAAACCCTTACGTCCAGCCCAGTCTCTTTCCTGGCTGAGCTTCTTGCTATTCTTAGGACAAGCCTTTGGACTTCGCACAAGTTAACCACCAGGAACGCCTGCCTTTTCTATACCTAGAAAATTCGATCCGCCCATCCATCTACAGCAATGGTTCTCAACCTTCCTAATGCTGCAGCCCTTTAATCTAGTTCCTCACATAGCGGTAACTCCCAACCATAAAATTATTTCTGTGGCTACTTCATCGTGTAATTTTGCAACTGTTATGAATCATAATGTAAATATCTGATATGTGATCCCCGTGAAAGGGTCATTCGACGTCCAAGGGGGTCTCAACCCACAAGTTGAGAACTACTGATCTAGAGCCGCATTAAATGCCTGCTCCTCAGGAAGCTCTTTAACTCCCAGGATGCCCTGCTGTTTTTTCCTTGATTTTGACCTCTCTGACTCTGCCTTCCTCCAACAAATACCTCCTAAACGTCTCCATATCCCTAGAAGTTAGCATAGCACTAGAATATAGGTTTATTGGGTGTAGAGCTGGAGGGATGGAAGGATGAATGAATCATTAAACTTAGAAAAACTAGATGGTGTAGAGCATTCTGTCCCAGCAGGCATTGCTTCTATATCTGAACCATAATAAATAACATTTCAATTGTGTAATTATACTTATTTTTCTTTAAAGATTTGTTATCTATACAGTGTTCTGCCTGCATGCCAGAAGAGGGCGCCAGATCTCATTACAGATGGCTGTGAGCCACCATGTGGTTGCTGGGAATTGAACTTAGGACCTCTGGAAGAGCAGCCAGTGCTCTCAACCTCTGAGCCATCTCTCTAGCCCTGTAATTATACTTATTAATTGATAACTTTATAATAATAAATTGTGATGATATATTGTGTACCCTAATAAAATTTGCCTGAAGATCAGAGAGACAAAGGAGCAAGCCACTGCCACGTCTCACCTCACCAATTCCACAAATCCTCTGACTGAAATCCTCTGAGTCCTCACCCGAAAGGCTCCAGCTGAAAAAAGCCTCTAGCTGAAAGGGATGCTTCTGCCAAAAAGCCTTTAGTTCCTGTCTCCTCACGCCTTGTATACCTTTCTCCACCCAGCCATCACTTCCTGGGATTAAAGGCCTGTGATTCCCAGTACTGGGATTAAAGGTGTGTGCCACCACTGTCTGGCTCTGTTTTCTCTCCTAGACTGAGTCAATCTCATGTAGTCCAGGGTAGTTTTGACCCCACAGAGATCAGTCTGGATCCCAAGTGCTAGGATCAAAGGTATGTGCCACCACGGCCTGGCCTCTGTGTTTAATCTAGTGGCTTATTCTGTTCTCTGATCTTCAGGCGAATTTTGTTAGGGTACACAATATATCAGCACAATAAATTTCACTGTTTATACATATAACCCTTCCTATTTAGTCCAGTAAGATAAGCTGACTGCATCCTTCCCAACAGCAGCCAGCGAAGGCGTCAGTCATGGATGTGCTGTGATAGAAAGGGACAAGATGCTCATGGACCTCGCTTTCTTCCTTTCTCGGGTGCACAGCTAAGTTAAACTTTCCTACCTCCCCTTGCAGTTAGGTTTGGCCATGTGACAGAATCTCAGCCTTTGGAACATGGCCAAGCCTGGTTAATTAAAGTCACCTCCTTGGCTAGAAGTGAATGACTCTGAGATCCCTAAGAGGAAATGAAGATTCAAGACAGAGGGTACCAGGGTCCCTAACCCACCATGTGGAACCCTGATGCGCCCCACGTCCGCTACTGGACTGTGACTGGGTTATAATGGAGAACTTGCACGTTATACTCTTAAAACCGAGCGGTGCGCAAGGCCTGGGTTCTGTTAACCTAGGAGACCTGACTGCTGAATCTGAAGGATGTTCCTTGTTGTGAAACACACTCATTATTACAGTTTTAAAAGTATTCATGATCTAGAACTTGTATCATTCCGATCATTTTGTTGGATTTTACTTTATTAAGTACTTCCCTTAAGGTCACATTCAAGGAACTATGGTGTATTGTGGGCGTTAACAAACACTTCTTTCCAACGTCGCATTCAGTAGCGCCATGCTGATAGCTTGAGGTCAACGACAGGGCAGCATTTACACCCTGGAAATTGGCAAGAACTGCACACCGCGCTCCTCTCCACAGAAAGATTGAATATCGGCCAGCACATCGATTTAAGATTCACCGGATACGAAAGCCAATGGTCTCCAATACGCTGACTCTAGGAGAAGAGAACATAATGAAGTGATTCACCTGGTTAAATGGGCCTGGGCATGGTGGAAAGGTGGCCTGCGTGCCCCAGCAGCAGCCAGAGCCCTGGCAGTCAGCTAACCATGCTGGTTCTCAGCATGCCCGAATGTGACTTCCCGTATCTGAGGTCCTTGCTCGATTTCAGTGGTGAGAGTGCCACAACAGAGGTACAGCAAGTTGTCGTAGCCGGCTTCCCCGCGGTCTGGGTGATGAGTGAGTGAACACGCCAATAACTGGGTTTCCACCGACAGCCCTGTTCTGAATTAAGGGAGGGAATTTCTCCATGTTTCAACTCTCAACATGCAGCGTCTCTTCCTGGTCCTGGTTTCTGAACTGGACCTAATGCAGAGAGCAGAGACGCCAAGAAGGTTAGGAGTCGGTGGCCAAGGCAAGTCCCGGGCTGCAGGTGTGAGGACAGCAGGCCTTGGGCCAGAGCCTGATCCACGGTGTTTGGAATTCACCAGGCTTGCACATGGCAGAAGGATCCAAATAATTATCCTTTGTGGAAGCCATAATATTTCACTTAGAGGAAGGCAGTGGGATCCTTGGGCGGCTTGGCCCTCCTCCACAGGATATAAAGTGCTGAAGTAGGCCCCAGAGTGCAGGGCCATTTGCGAGAGACATCGCACAATTCACGGGACGTTTCGTTGCAGACACCGAATGAACTAATTCTGCTAATAGAGTATTTGATTTAATGGCGCATTAAAGGGGAAAGGGGAGGACAGTGCACATCCTTCAGCTCCGTGCCTGATGGGTTACTGGAGATATCAGAAGCGAGCGAGGGAGCCAAATTCTCGCCTGCCTCTCTCGCCCCAGCAGAGGCCGGACGTTTTGCAAGTCAGGTTTGGCTCAGCGTCCTGGAATAGAAACCTAAGTTCCTCAGGTTCTGCACAGAGGTTGGGGTGCTGTGGAAGTTACTCAGCCCACACAACCCTTCCCTATTTGCTACAAAATGAACCATCAAAACTTGCCGCATCATGCCAGAATAGACGCAAATCAAAAGAATCAGGGGCCACTTGGGGACGTCGCTTCTCTTCTGAGTCATTGGCTCTTGGATTCCTCCTGCCGTTTATTTCTGAGGCCCCTGGTGTTGGGCTCTGCTCCTGGCTGTTTACACGTGTACCTGGGTTTATTCCTCGTCTGTGGTGTCCTCTGGTTGTGAAGCGCTGTTGCCATCCTGTTCTTTAGATGAAGAACCCGATGTGTGGAGAGGTGAAATAACCCGATGAAGGTGGCCACTCAGGGCACAGCGGAGAGTTCAGTTCAGATCCCTCTGATGCCAGAGGCAGGGCTGTCATGACCCTTCCGAAGTCTTGTCTTATCAGCTCTATGCTGCAGAACCTACCGCACCCCATCACTCAAGAAAAAAAAAAAATCCCAAATAAGAACCACAGGTAGATGGATAGATATCTCGATTTTCCCATTTCAAATTCAGTCATTCCATTTCTAGAACTTGCTCACCCTAAACAACCCAATGGGAATTTTATGGCTTTTTTTTTTTTTTTTAAATCAAGAAAATGTTGCTGTCTATCTTTTCCTCCACAGGAGCCAGGTCTCGGCACTAGCCAGAAAAGATAGCGAGCCTTGCTTTCAGTTGGTTGGTTTATCACGTAAATGTTCAGAGCCGCCCCGCCCCACCCCCACTGGCCCTCTGTAGCTGCAGGGTTGAAACTGCAATCTGATCTTGGCATGGCCCCCTCAGAGGGCTTTCCTGCAGACATGAGCTGACCTCCGTCATGTGGCCCCTCACATCCATCGTGGATTGTCAGGCCCAGCTCACCGCTCGCTCTGTGGCCCACACCTTTCTCTGACCTGCAATGTACACACGGGCTATTGTCGCTCCTGGCAGACTCCTCAGGACTCTGCACGGGTTACCCTCTCCATCCTGTGAAGCTGTAATTCATAAACCTCGCTACTGCGGAGTCAACTCAGTGTCAGCCTCTCCAGCCAGTCACGGTGAGGTCTCTACCTCCTTGCTATGTCTAGGTCAGGATTCGCCTCTCTCTGAGCTTATTTCTATCACGGCACTTGTCACACCCTGGACCATGAAGACAGGGATGAAGGTCTATGTACCATCGTATACTCAGGACCTGACACAGAGACTCATTTTGAATGGATAATAGAATCTCCCAGAACATCTGATTGAATTGGTCACTGTGGAGTAACGATGAAGGCCTCTGACCAGTCAACACTTGCAGGCCAGCTGACTGAACACGTGGGTTACCATAAGGGTGAATGAACGCACTGGGGCACACCACTTCAACTTCGACCAGCGGCCACCGCCACGGGACACGTGTAACTCACTCTGTCCTGAAGAGCCTAGAAGTTGCTCGCCAAGTGTCTTGGTCACGTGCCACTGGGAAAGCCAACAGCCTGTTTGCTAATTTCCTGTCTGACACTAAGAGAACTGCTTTGTCCAATACCCACGACAGGACTCTTGACTTCTCCCACAAGGAGAAACCTGAAGATGATTGTGAGGTTTCCAATCCCAAATGCAAATGATGTCCCCACAAGAGCCAAAACGGAGGCGCCATCTCAGCTCCTCTTTCAGCTAGGAATTCTAGAATGCTTGGTGCCAGGGAGGGCTGAAAGTACGACCCGATGACCACAGTGTCACTGCCATGTGCTAAAGAGCTCATTTGCTGGAGCAGATCACAAATGTCCCCAAAAGGCCTGTGTGTAAGAAGATTAGTTCCCAGCTTGGTACTACTGGCTAATAATGGCATGGCCAGCTTTAGGAGGCATGGCCAGCTTTAAAAAGCATGGCCTGGAGAAATGTCTTTGGGTCATTGCGGTACATACCTTCAAAGGGGCCCCTAGCCAATTCCTCTTTACGTCTCTTTTGTTCCCACCCACGAGACTAATAAGCTTCCTCTAACGTGCTCTCCCTGGAATGTGCTCTCACCATTGACTCAAAGCAACAATACCACTCACTTTTGCACTGGGCCCTCTGAAACTATGATCTAAAATAAGCCTCCTCTATTTATAAGTTGGTTCTCTCTGGTATTTTGGTATAGTAACTGACAGATAGCCTAACATAGGCTGTGTCTAAGAGAGAAGCTTCCAGACCTCTGACCAGGTCTGAGAGGCCAGTGAATCCCGTCTCATTCTTCTATTATTAAGATCTTCAGGAATGAGAGAGTGGAAGAGGAAGAGACGGGAGAGAGGGAAAAGGAGAGAGGACCTTTTGTCCTTATTCTGAGGAGCAAAAAGCCAGAAGTCCTACAGAGTTTAGCTTGAGAAGCCCAATTTCACATGCTATAAAATAGTTGGAGATCTCTTGCATTTGAAAAATCACAGCTGCATGTTCTGCCTTCCAGCACCAGGCAGGAGAAATGAGACAAATAAACTCTGAAAATAAATCTGATTCTCGCGGCTCCAGATAGCCGACAAGTGTTCGTCCATCTGCTGCAAGCCCTCACACTGTGAATTCATTGATTTGGTAATACTCCCGCATAATTGATTGAGGGCCAGGCTGTCTTCTTGCCTCCACGTTTGCTGTCTGCTCTCTTCCCAGAATCACTCTCTTCCCTTTGTGTGCGGTAAAGAAAGGAGAAACCGAAGAGCCTTCCGTCGGTTTCTGATGAGCTGACACACACCACTGGCTCTCTGCAGTCGGCACAGGGCCGGAGCCCTTGAATGGCAGTGATGGTTAATTGTGTGCTTTCTTCCGATAAAATATTTCTCTCCGTCTTCACGATACCGCAGACATCATCTCCACCCTGGCTGTCTCCTTGTGTCAGCCAAAGGGCCGTTGACACGCCTGAAGTCTCTCCCTGGGAAGGGTGAGCCTGGCAGCAGCCATGGGCTGACACAGAGCACTAACTGCAGAATTGTCATATGAGATACGAGCCCAGGGAATCAGACTGATCCTTCTCCTCTCCGCAGCCGCAACAGCCCGTCCGCCTCTCTGCTACTGTGACATTCAGATGTCACCACCATTTCATTAAGTAGAATCAGAACAGCTGTGAGGATTGCTGTTTGGTTTTATAGCACAAAGTAATCATAACTTACTCCACAAAGCAGTGAGCACAGGCGGGGGCAGCTGAGGAGGCCATAAAAGGAGCTCACCGATCAACGTGGGGCTGGTGGGGCTGGTGGAAGATGGGAGTCCCCAAGGCGCCACAAGTGAGCCAGGAGCACCTGATCATGAGATAATTTATGATTGGCTATTAATCAAAGATCCACCATGGGATAAGTTGAGTTCAGTGTCTCATAAACACATACCTGCGGGAGCGAGTGAGATCCTGAGTGAATGTGTGCTGTTGGTAAGGGCGTGACCATGTCAAGGACCCCAGTGCCTTAGCCCCATGAGAACAGCAAAGGCTCCCCTGGGTGAGGCTCAGAATGACGGCGAAAGTTTACCCAGTCTGAGTGCAAATGTTGACAGTGTGCTCAGAGAATACCCACCTAGCTTCCTATCCTCAGATGTTTACAGCCTGAACACTGCTCCCCTACAGAGATGGCTCCTACTGAGATTAGCTATACCTGCCTCCTTATTCAACTGTATGCCATAAACCCTGCCTCCATGCTGTGGGATAATGCTTTTGTACACTGGTTTAATAAAACACTGATTGGCCAGGAGCTAGGGAGGAAGTATAAGTGGGATAAACAGACAACGAGAATTCTGAGAAGAGGAAGGCTGAGTCAGGAGATGCCAGCCCACCGTCCACGGAGCAGCATGTAATAGCACACAGGTAAAGCCACGGAACACATGGTGACATATGGATTAACAGAAATGGGCTGAGTTTAAGTGTAAGAGCTAGTCAGTGGTAGGCCTGAGCTAAAGGCCGAGCAGTTTTAATTAATACAAGCCTCTGTGTGTTTACTTGGGTCTGAGCAGCTGCACGGGACACGGGAAAACTTCCAGCTACACCTCCATGTTTATCTGTATGTAATAACGCTGCCTCCTTGTTCAGCTGTATGCAACAACCCTACTTCCTTTGTATAAAATAAACACACTGATCTCCCAGGGCACTGTGGTTTCTCCATCTGAGAGCCCAGGCTATCTGATCCCAGCCTTTCTGAGTCTGTGTATCCATAGTTTCTTCATACCTTCATCATCCCTACTCATGCAAGGAGGTGACACATACCTGAATACTAAGACAGAGTTAAGCCTAAGATGAAACAAAGCTCCTGGCCATTCCTAGAGTTGGTGCTCAGGGGACGTAGCACCTCCCATCCGTCCCCATCTCCTAGCTGTACTCTTGGTCCTCAGCCCTGACTCACTCAATTCCCCCTGCCCTCTATACACACAAACACCATTTTGAAATCTTGAAGTCGTGCCTGCTTCTTAGGAAGGACCAGGGCAGTGTAGCTCAGTGGGTAAGCCACTATCTTCCAAGAGAGACAGAGCTGGATCTGCATCCTGCCCAAGTCACTTGTTAACTGTGTGACGCTGTGTAAGCCCTCCACACCCTAACTTACTTGTCTATACAGTGGCCTTCACGGAGCAACAGATATCTGCTTCATGGCTCCCAGCTCCATTCTTTGCCGTGGGGTTTGGGCAGCCAGCCCTCACTATGTCTTCCCCCTGCCAGACTTCCTGAAGCACAGACATAACGCCTGTCGCAGCCAGTAAGGCTGGGAAGTGAGCTGTGAGTGTGTGTCGGTGTATGACTACCCAGGCCCTCTCACCCCTAGGGTGAAGCAACCCTCTGAAACCCATTTCTGTCATTCCCGGTTTCCACAGCCGGACCAGGCTGTAGCTAGTCACCATGGTAACTCATTTAACAACAAGTTGTGTGTGTGCTGGTGCACCCTTGAGAGGTAAGAGCAGTTTGACCAGCCTCAGTCACACAGCAAGCCTGAGGCCAGCCTGGACTGAGAGATCTCTCAGAAAGCAACCGCAAAGCCCTGAGGTACTCTTCTAACCAGCTCCTTTCTTTGTCTCCTTTCCTCACTCACCTGCAACTTCCTGAAACCACCTCGCACCACGTGACATCTATAGTTTATGCGTACTACACTCTGACTAAGTGAACCAATTGCTGTCCTCCAGGGCTACAACTCCTGGACAAGCCAGAAAATGTCTTTATCAAAAACATTTTCTCCTTGGCTTCCAGAAGATAATTGGGAATATTTTCATCGAGGAAAAAAATGCCCATAAATAAGTTTCACTTGTGTATCCTTGTAGGGACTTACAAGAATTCAAGCACTCAAAAACTGAGCAACCACACACTGAAGGCTTGGGGTTCGGTGGTAATGAGATTCCGTGAGTATTAGCGGTTATTAGCAGGAAGGTTGAAGTCGAGAGCTTGTTAGCACATTAAGTTGGAGCAAAGGTGTTAATGAAAGTGCTGTTTGCATTTATTTCTCATCAAAGCTAAATGAAACTGGGAAGAACAGTCAGATCTAGTCCATCTTCAGGGAAGAAAGACAATTCTGAGCACATGCCACCCTTCACAGTGAGACAGAAGCCTGGGAAGAACAAGTCTTGTGAATGCCGTTATTTCAAGTCTGGCTTTGGGGTCAGGTTGCTACGGAAAGCACATCCATGTGGCGTCTGGAGGCCACATGGAGCCTCACGATGTGGTGGCGGTGCCTCTCTGAAGAGCTACCATCTTTAGGAAGGCTAATCGCTCAGAGATGTGTCTCAGGATAACACTTGCTTCGAGTCCCCCCGACACACACCGCCTCCCGCCATGTCATCAGTTCAAAGTCAGACCCATTTCAAGGCTGATGGGCCAGGCCATCCTTGGGGAGAACTCATGATCCCTTTTCTGTTCATTTGAGGGATTTAGGAATTCTTGGGAGACAGCATCTGATTGGAGCCAATGAGGCTGGCACAAAGCTTAAGGGATGTTGACAAGCCTGCTCTGGGGTGTCGTAGGATTTTCCTCCTCTGGTGCCCTGGGCAGGCGTAACTTGCCCCTGGAATGGAGCACTTCAGAAACTTGCCTCTTTATGGTGGCAATCTGGTGTCATACCCAAGCCCTTCCGAGTGAAAGGTATTTACACTTGAAAGCGTATTTTGATATAAAGGCTATGGAAACCCCTTTCTCCCAGTTTCTTTGGAGACTCACCAAACAGAGACCTCAGGCTGGCTGCTTCCTGCCTACTTCATTCTCCCACTCAATCCATTTTCACTGAGCAGGAGACACAAGCAGTGAAGCCAATATAGTTTTATTGGATCCAATGTACTGCCACTAAAACAAATATATGTACACTCAGGCCAATACACTTTTATTAAAACAAATAGAATTTAATTCAAAGCAGCATTCAATACGTTTTCTCCAAGCAATGAAATTAAGCTTTACCAGTACTTCTGCTCAATATGTTTTCCCAATCAAATCTATTTGAGCAAAGTGAAATATATTTATCATAGATAACACATTTTTATTAAAAATAAATTCACTGAAACCAAGTTTCCCTTTGAACTGATAGATAGAAATTCTAGCCAATTGTACAATTAGGTCATAGAAACAGATGTATTTTTACTTTAGCAAAAAGCATTTCTATTCAGAGCCACTTTGAAATACACTAATGAATAATAAAAGTTACTGTGACATGTCTTCAGTGAAGTATTTCCCCAAAAGTATGTCCTCTGGAATTGAAGATCTAGATCTACCACATAGGGGAAAAAGTCTTTAAGTAGTTAAGAGAAAAGAGAATAGTTCTGGAATAGGATTATAATAAATTCAGATATTTACTGACTAAGTATTTATTCTATCTAAATGTACTTAGGAGTAAAATTTCTGGGTGTATGCAAATTCATTAAGGCGTGTGCAGGGATATTTTTCAGTTGTGTGTGCTATCATACCATGCTATGGAGAGCAATCTTCCTTATCAGAGTTTGGAAAGGTATTATCCAGAGCTAGTGTTGCATCTCAGTTGGTTGAGTGCTTGCCTGGCATGCACAATGCCCTGGGTTCAATCCCCAACACCCAGTATACTGAGCATGGTGGCACACACGTGTAACCTTAGCATTCAAGAACTGGAGGCAGGAGGGTCAGAAGCTCCAGGTCAGCCTCAGCAACACTGAGTTCGAGGTCAGCATGAGCTGAAGAAAGCTTTCTCTGAGTATCTTTCTCTTCTAATCTCTATTATACATTATAATATAGCATGTATATTATCCATTCCCATACATCTGAATTAACTAGGGACTGCCATGCAAAACCAGGCCTGGATGGAGTAGAAGGTGGAGAGCTTGTGTGGCCATTGGAGAGAATTTCAATCTTTGTGCCTAAATTATAAAACAATTAAACTATTCCAGAGGACCAGAGAGAAGAACAACTTTCAAATGCCACCCACACTTTGGAGAGCAATGAACTCAATTCAAACAAAAGTGTGCAAATGTGTACCACCTCTTTGCAGAGCCTTGGGTAGAAAAACACATCTAGAGAAATGTTGCCCGCTCGCTACCTTCCTCCACAATGACCCCAATACTCTGTACTCTATTTCGAACTTACCCAGGTGCTGCAGAACCTGGAGACAGAAGCAAAGGACTCTCCCCATTTTGTTAAGCATTCCAGAAAAATGTTCTTTAAAAATGGTGGGTCCCTGCAATCACTTCCTTCCCACCTAGAAAAGTCCACAGAGATTATGCACCCAGGTCATTAGGTAACTGATTCACAAGCTTCTTAGGTCTGCTGGCTTTGAATGGGCTGGACTCCCTCTCTCAAACACGGTGGGCCATGGGGGATGCCTAGGTAACGGTTGTTTAAAAAGGTGAGACATTAGAGACCCAAACAGCTAGCACCTACATACATTACATCCCCCCAGTGTATTCTATAGTATTACCATCAACATAATATGTTGCAGGAAGGGAAAACGGTTCCTGTGTGTAAGATCGAGCTACCAAGGCAGAAGAGACCATGAGACCAATTTAAAAAAAAAATGATATTAGGTAAATTAATAGGTGACTGAAGCTTGGGTCAGCATGAGCAATTTAAATTCCGCATCCCCTCAGAAAGGTCCACATCCATGCCCTGGTCTGTATCTTTTTCCTAGGTATTACAAGGCTTTCTTCAGCAGGTCACCCAAATCTCAAACAAGAGCCTGGGTAAAACTCCCCCTTTTTTGTCCCAGGAAATGCTATAGCTGGCCCAGAAGCTGCGTATATGTGGTTTCATCAGACAATGGGATCTACGGTGTTCACAGGAGATTTTCCCGATGTCCTTATGCCCTCTGCTGCGGTCAGATAACCACTGCATCAAATCCGCTCCTTTTCGGTACCTTCCCGCCTACCTTCTTCCACTATCCCTCTCATTTGTGTTGTTTACTTATAAGAGAGACACAAAGTTAGTTTGAAAATAGAGTTCAATTATTTAAAAAAGAAGAAGCAGCAGCAAACCCTAAACAAACAGAATATTTTGACCATGCTTAGGCAAAGCAAACTCCTGCAGCCTTCCTGGGGGCATGGGATGCACACAGCTCGGGTACCCTGAGGGAGTGAGGTCTGAGAGCAAGTCCGGAAAGGAGAGCTGAAGCATTTGGCTTTGTTCAGGTCTAAGTCCTCTTTCTAAGTGCTGAGATGGACACACCAGCTTCCCACCTCAGGAACATCTCGGGATACCCCTGGGCCCTGGAGACCTGGGAGAGGGAGCCTGGAAATGGAAGCTGGCCTCCTCCCTCTCTCTGCTTCCCGGTACCTATCTAGGAAGGACAGCCATTCTGTGCTTCTCCGTACACCTGGCTCTTTATCCCAGCATCAGCCCCTCTGTTCACCTGCGTCCCTTGCTCGGCATTTCCTCTGCTCCGTTGTGAGGCTGGAGATGGAGAAGAGAAGGAATGAGGGGAGAAGCCGTGTTGGTGGTAGAGAAAGAGGTACAGACCGCAGTGGAGCAGATGCACACCGTCCGTTAAAAGTGTTTAATTAATACTAACATGTATCTAGCTGCTTGAAACACCCGGGTAGACAGAATTGCCATTCATTGCATTGTTTAGGGTGAAAATGTAGAAACAAATGCAATTGTCAAAATTGTAAGCTTTCCCATCTTCCTAATAAAAAATTGAAAAATGAAGAGTGGTAAGCCAGGAAGCTGAGGTTTGACAAATTTGGTTGGATTTGGTTTTTCTTCTTTTCTTTTCTTTTCTTTCCTAAACAATATCTGAACTGATGCTTGGCGTCAAGGGGACTTGTTTATGTCCTGATAACAACCAGTGACATTATTTTCTCTTCTGTGGGAAGGGCCACCTAGAGGTCCCGCTGACCCCATGGCCAGACCTTCTCAGCCTGTGTTCTTCTGAAGTCGGCCTCCTTCCTTCCTCACCCACCTTCAAAAACCGTGCTTAGATTTTCCTGATGTTGTTTGTTGTGTTTTGTTCAGAGGTACCAAGACCTTGCATGGCTCTAGGGACAGAGCTGACTGGGGACGATGAGGTAATCAAGAAAAGACAGACAAACATACAGAGCCATAGACACAGGGCAAAGCTGGGGAACGGTGGACTGGCCTCTCTGGTGGAGAAACCTCAGCCCCCTGAGCTGTTTATTGTGTAGAGTTGAGTTGAATGGGATGATGGGGCTATCACGTAAGGATAAACAGGGAAGTGGGGTCTAGAGTGCACAGCTGAACAAGGTGAGGGGTTAGCTAATCTCAGTAGGAACAGTCTCTGTGGGGTGCAGTCTTCTGGCTGTAAACATCTTGGGGGAGAAAGCTATGGTCGACATTTTCTGTGCACACTATCAATATCCACACTTCCCCTTTCCCTGAGCATGGCCTGGAGCAGGCTTCGCCGTTTTCCCATGAGTCGGAGGCTTTGGAGACCTTGACATGGCTGTGCCCATTTCAACAATGCACATGCATTCAAGTCTTCACTTGCTCCGGACTTTCTTCATTTCCCACACCGGGGCCTTGGGAGAAGGGATTGCTTGGCTGGTTTGTTTTATTTTGCTTGAGACAAGTCTCACTTGACATCTATCACCCACTTTGTAGACCAGGCTAGCCTCACACTTGCGTGGTCCTTTGGGCTCTGCACTCTGAGTGCTGGGCCTGTGGCGTGCATGGCCATAGAAGGCTCAGTATTTTCTGATCCCAGGAAAATGCCTTCTGAGTACTGCCTGTGCCTTCGGCAAGCTAACCCTGTCAGGGACCCCATTTCCAGAAGGGGACACTAAGCCTCAGAGGAGCTGACAACACAATGGGTGTCACCCAGCTCCTGTGTGGATGGACAACTAAGGTTCAGGCCAGTCCACCGACTCCAGCACAAGCACACACATTTCCTGATTGCTTTCCTGTCGAATTTGAAGGTTCAGTGTGTACCTGGTGAAGAAAAGGAGACTAAGGTCCACAGAGGTGACACGTGTTGCTCAAGGTCACTTCAGTTGTACAGTTACTTGGACTCTCTCAGAGTTAATTGTATTAAAGCAGTATATGAAAAGCTGGACATAAGGGGCCGGGGAGATGGTTCAGTTGGTCAAGGAGTGCAAGCATGAGGAGCTGAGTTTGGATTTCCAGAACCTAACTAAAAAATGGCCAGTAGGCTGGTGAGATGGCTCAGTAGGTAAAGGTGCCAAGCCTGATGACCTGAATTTGACCCCAGAAACCCACATGGTAGAAGGAGAAAACCATCTCCTCCTAACTGTCCTATGATTATCACACGTATGCCATGGCATGTACATTTCCCTCAATAAGATAAACAAATAAAAATGCATTTTAAAAGAAAAGCTGGGCGTGGTAATGTATGCCTATAATCCCAGTACTGCAGAGGTGGAGACAGATGAGTCCCCAGAGTTCACTGGCCAGCCATTAGCAGAATCAGTCTGCTCCAGGTTCAGTGAGAGACACTCTTAAAATATGAGGTAGAAAGTGACTGAAGACTTGACCTCTTTGTCTCCACATACAAGCATATACACTTTCACACATACACACCCTGCACGCACATACACACTCTGCACATGCATACACAGACAAAAGAGGAAGGGGAAAGAGAGGGCCATGGAATACATATGGCATGAAGGGTTGTGGCTTGAATAAGAAATGTCCCCATAGGTTCATGTATTTGAACACTTGGTCCTCATTTGGTGACACTTTTTGGGGGAGGTTTATGGAACCTTTAGGAGGTAGAGCCTCATAAGAGGAAGTATGTCACAGGGGGTGGGGACTGCGTTAAGGTTCAACAGCTTTGCCCTACTTTCTGGTCTTTCTCTCTGCTTCCTGTGTGTGTGGATGAGGATGTGATCAACCAGCTTCCTGCTCATGGTGGATTCTGTTGTTTTAACTTTGACACAGTGACTGCACCTTAATCTACTGCTATCCCAGCCAGTGATTGCAACTCCGTAGTTACCAGCCTGCATCTCTAGCAGCAGCTGGTCCACTCAGGCTGCAACCTGGTGAGAATTCTGCTCCTGCAGGCATGGCCCTGTTGACACTGCTAAAGGTAGTTTTAACTAAATCTCTATCTTTCTATTTATGAATAAGACTTGAGATTCAAAGGCTGGGGTGAAAACCCGCTAGCTCAGAGAGGCTGAGTAGCGACTAGCTGACCCTCTCTCCTTGCTGGTGTCCACGGAAGACCTGTGCTTCTGCTTCACCAAATTACAAAAAGCTGTGCTACTCCAAACCCCTCCCTACTACTTCCTGTGTCTCTCTATCCCTCCTGGATGCCCTCTGGTGCTCTATGATTACTCTCTTTCAACTAGTTGCTCTCTCAGCCTCCTGACCCAAGGTTAATTTTATTTAATTAATGCAAATGTAAACTCCGGGTTCATGGTGTAATCAAATATCCCCCAACACTCCATTCTTCTGGAATCATAAGCCAAAAAATCCTCTTTCTTTCCTAAGTTGCTTTTGGTCATTTATTTTACACAACAACAGGAAGGTAACTAATAAAAGGGACTGATTGTTTGGGGAGAAGAAACAAGACCAACAAGAGAGAAAGAGGGGCAATGGAGGAGGGGAGGGTAGTCAGGGCTGGGATGAGAAAGAACAAGGTATAATGATGTATATGTATGAAAGCCCCACACAATCCCATCACTTTATAAGCTAACCTAAAAAGTAAAAATTGTTTTCAATAAAATAATTTAGATAATATATTCTGATACCAAAAACCTACTGCTAAATTTATTACAAACAGTTTCTAAGAGGAAACAAATTAGTTCCAACCTCTCTTCCCATCTTTTATGTACTGTTACTGTTCTTACCCCAAGGCCTATTAAACAGTGTAGCTGTGGTTTTTATTTCTTCTCTGCTCATCTCATCGCCTCTGCCCTCATGGGGGGGGGGGTGACAGTGGGAGAACATGGCTCCCAAATGAGCCAGCAGGGGCAGGAACAGGCCCGGAGAAGACAGGAAGGTGGACTTCTCCTGCCCACCCCTGCCCTCCTTCCAGGAGATTCTCTGCGTCTCTGGGGATCTTCCCTGTCTGGCTGGCTTGGCAAGAACTGTGGCCAAAGGCTGGTGTGTGACAGAAAGAGGAGACATACTCTCTGGGAAACAGAAGAATCCTGAATCCATACCCATCCACCTTGACACAGACAACAACTTGCTTGAGCTTCTCCGGACTTGGCAAATGTCCATTGCCTGTTTCTATCAGACTATAGGCTCCACCAGGCAAAGATTCTTCAATGCTCATTGTCTATGGAAACATGGAGGTATAACGCTTACTTAGGAACCACAGGGTGGGTTTGAGAACCAGATAGATTGGAAGCCAGGGGTAAATTACTGACCAGCCTTTTTAAGATTACCAGCAATCTTTAAAAAGTGAGCCAACTTCTCTCACAATGGGTTCTCAGTATGTACTTTTTAGAAGGTGTATTTCTTTTCAGTCTATGTATATGTGTGTTTTGTCTGTCTGCATGTGTAGGCACCACGTGCATGTCGGCCCTTCTCAGGAGCCAGAAAAGGGCATCAGGTTTCCTGGAACTGGTGTTACAAATGGTTGTGAACAGCTGTGTGGGTGATGGGAACTGAACCCACATCCTCTGCAAGAACAATAGACAGATACTCTTACCCCCTAACTCATCTCTTTAGTCCCAATATGGACTTGTAGAATTGAATGGAAAAATATTTGAAATTGCTTATGTTGCTGGGTTAAAGAACAAAATGATAACCCGGAATTCAGCTCCTCAGTCTGAAGTTTCAAAGGCATCAAAGACCCTAACCCTGAATATCGAGGGGGCTAGAATGTACATGGAGAATCACAAGCTTCTCAGTGGCTGCACACTGCCAGCAGCACACAAAATGCACAGTCAGTCCTGAGCTCTCCTAGAATGATGTGATTGTGCATCACCACTTGGAATAACTTTTACATGAACATATACATCCATACTCCTGTACTCACTCAACACAGAACTCCTGCTGAGAGACAGAAGGGACGCATCACTACCTCACCCACAAAGCTCTTCAGAGCTTACCAACCAGCTAAGCTCTCCCCCTCCACCCCCGGAGTCTAACAGGCCAGAAGACCATGGGCTTTTAAATATCACCCAAGGGTCTCTATTCTTTTGACATTGTGACATGACCTTGTGGTCTGCGTCTGTAGCTGTTCTGGAAGCATGTAACACACCGGCTACAGGTTGAACACTTCTGATGGTCGACCCTAGCAGACATCTTACTGCGATCTGGAAGTGCTCTGGAGCATTGTCCTGGTTTGCTCTCCATTGCTACAGTCCCCAGAACCACGTGTGTGCTGGGGGGGTGAGGGGCGGAGTTACACCATCCACAATAGGCTGGGCCCTCCCTCATCCACCATTAAGCATGAAAACACCCCCAACAGAAACGTCCGCTGGCTATTCTCATGGAGGCAGTTCCTCAGCCGAGAGTCCGTCTTAGCAGGTGACCCTGGTTCATGTCACGTTGACAAAGCTAAGCAGCACAGGCAGTAACTGAAGAGGAAGACAAGTGGTGTTCCACAGTTGTTTCACCAGTCATGGCTGCAGCAAGGCCAAACCTGTCCTTGTCCTCGTGCTCTGGCAGTGGAGGAGGCTGACTTCAGCTTTAAAAGGCCTCCTAATAACATTTGGGCAAATCAGCTTACGCGGCTGGACACTGTGTCCCAGCCACAGAGAAGGCTTTTTTTTTTTTTTCCCTGTCAGGAAAGAGCTCACTGCCACGGTGAAATACCAGGAACCTCTTAACATTTCTCTTGATTTCTTTAAGAGTCAACATTAGACATATTAAGAACAACAACCCAATCATTAAGGCCTCTGTGTTTCTTCCAGGAGCCAGCTCACTGGCTTTAATCAGGTTAGGGCCAACTCATTCCCATCCCAGCCATCTATCTTCTTTGTTTACACACACACACACACACACACACACACACACACACACACACACACACACCAAGTGGCATTCTTCTTAAAAATAAAAAAAGTCATCAAAATTGAGAACAAAAGGCCTTTTATTATTTATACGTTAAATAACATCTATTTGCTTTCATTAGCCTGCAAACAATAAAGCAGGTCGATTCTGATAAAGCCTGGCAGGTGTTAATTATTTGGGGGGTCTGGGGTTGTTTTGTCTACAACAGGAGATGAGTGAGCCCACACTGAAATCTGAGGCTGCAGGGCCTCGGAAGTCACCAGCCCATGAGCGCATTTCCTCTGAAGAAGCATCTGGCCTCAGACTGGCAGAAATGGATGTGAGCTTGTCACAGAAAGTTATGCTTTGGTGGGGGGGAGGTTGGTTTGGTTTTCAATCCCTCAGCTTTATCACCCATTTTATGGGCTGGAGTTAAATGGCAGTACAATGCAGTTTGCTCTCTTACTGCTCAGCACTAACAGCCATGATGAGCCATAATTAGAAGTAAAACCGCCACATAAATAACATGGCAGAGAAACTGCCACTGTGAGAAGCCAGACTTTGGCTATGGAAACTCCAGTGGGCCCCTACGTATCCATCACACTCAAGGGGCACTGAATGTTTTAGCCCATATTTGTCTCACTAAAGCCAAAATGGGAGCCATTTAGACTTTCAAATAAGCTTTTGAAAATAGAGAGCGCAATTGTGAACAGACTGTCTTCTTCTGAGTGTGATGTAGAAACCTGTCACCTGGAGGCCAGGCCAGCCAGCTGCAGAGTCTGGGAGACAGAGAGGTAGGAGCCCCAAGAGCAGTGGGAAAATGCCAGGAGGCAGAGAAGAGGCTGCCACCCTCCACCACCACCACTACCACCCACACACCGTCATTATGGCTCCATGTGCTGAATTCATGGGAGTCCAGGGATGCCTGCCCACCCAACACGGCAGCCTAGGCTTGCTCAGGCCACCTTGCAAATGTCACTTTCATGCCCTACTCTTCATGATGAAGTGAAAGCAGGGAGACTAGCATTTTTTTAACTAGTGTCTCCTAGGCCTTTGGTATGTCTCCTAGGCCTCCGTTCTCATCACAGCCTTAAGTAGCCAAGGTAAAGAGAGAGAAAATCAATTGTATTCCATACCTGAAAATGGACTTAAGAAATGAGGGCCGGCAGCCGCAGGCTTCCTGCATAGTTTCTCAGACCATTTGCAGAGAAATTAACCCAAGGACTAGGACGTAAGCGACATAGAAAACTTGGGGCAGATTCTCGTTTCCTGACCCAGCCCCTCTTAGCCAGAGGATGAGCAGACAAACCCAACACAGCTCCTGTAAGACATGGGATGCCTTGAGGAGGCGTGTTTATGAAAGCGAGAGTCACTTGAAAAATTGGTTTAAAAGTATCCATCTGCTTTCTTCAATGTCTTATACATTTTTCTATGGATCACTCAGAATAAGTAAGGTCTGGGCCACCTGCAGGACTAAAGGGAATGTTCATCTGGAGACGGAACAGCCACAGGGTTCTCTAGAGAGACTATGTGCTTTCTTCTCTTCCTGCCCACACAGACTCAAGCAAACAAAAAGGAAAACAAAATCCATTAGGAGCCATGTTGAGCAGTTTCATTTGTTTCGTCTAAAGTGTGCCTGTTATTACATGGTGCATAAAGTCAAATGTCCCCACACCGAACCAGCCAGCACAGCTCCAGTTCACATATGAGCTTGTCCGTGGCTCTGTCTAAGCAGGCGGGCCACATGTGGCACAGCACGGGACATTTTTAAATTGAGATATGAAGTGCTCAATTTCTTTCTTTGGAGCTGTTTTAGTCTAAGGAATTTACTGCACGTCTCAGAAAACACATAGCTTTGCCAAAGTTGGTGAGTAGCCCAGCACGGTTTATCTCCAGCCCGCAGCTCTTTCCCTGAATTCAATACTGCAGGCACAATTTAATGCAAACCCAATTTATGACTTAATGCTCTAGGGACCTGGTGGGAGATTGTTACATTATTCTTTTCTAATCCTATTTGTGTTTTAATTTGCTAAGTCTGTAATGAGGTGCATGCCTTGAATAGATTCAAGATCTTTCACATTGCTTTTGACTTTGTTTAATATAATAGATTTTACAGTTTGCATTAAATACCCAGGTGCTACGGTCAGTATTATCTCTTTATTTTCTCAACTAGAGTGAATAAAATTACACCATGAAAGTAATTGTGTACATGTTTCCTTGTTTATTGTAATGGTTTATTTCCTATTATAATTCTTGATTCAAATTACATCTAGTTCTCCAAAAGTCAATTCTCTGTGGCTCCCACTTCCCCGTTTCAGACAGTTGTAGCAGCTGAAGAAAATGGTGTATTGGCTGACAATTGATCCGTTGAAAAATAATAGAATCAGTTTTCTGGTCTAATTTATGATTTCATTAAACAAAAAGGAAGAATGGGAGAGAGGAAGAAAGGAAGGAAGCGAAGGAAGGTGGGAGGGAGGAGGGAGGGGGCGATGTTGCTGTGTCACCATGTACCTGCCACTGTTTTATTTCTGGCGTTCGTGTGAAACACACCATCTCTAATCAGAATTGCACATCACCCAACTCCATGGTGTGTCATTTGCTGTCCATAACTGTGTTAGAGCCAATTATAGCTAAATTCTCTGTTCTATATGCACAATCAAAGGGCGTCTGGAATGCATTTTGCTATTTTCTGAATCCTATTATTGCAGACATGTTTATTATGCTCAGAAGATGGCTTTCTGAAATTACCCTGAAATTGTGCAACCCACCTGCCACTTACAAACAAAAGGACCTAACCCTTTCTTAACAAGGAGGAAGTTCATCTAGTCCCTGGGAACTTTTCCAGCTCGATTTTCTCCTAGGACAGTTTGGAAAAGACTCATTTCCCAAGGCTCTGGCCATTTGTAAAAGCAACCAAGTTCTCCAGCTAACTCTTATTTTTAAATTAATAACACAGCAGGTCACAAAGGGGTACAAAGCAGCTTTTGGCTCCTGTGGAGGATGGATGCTGGCTGCAATTACCTTTATTAACATTTTTCAAACTAGGAATAAAGAGATTATAAAACATGCCCTCAAATGAACAGTATTTGATAGCCTTGAAGTAGCTCCTTGAGGTGGACTGTCACAAGAATAAAAACTTGGAGTTATGGCCTTCAGTTTCATTGGGGGCCATCTTAGGAGGAGAGTGGGTGTCGTAAGGAAGACACACGATCTCTATTTGGAGAAGCAGCACCTCGTCATGAATTATTAAGGGAGGGAGTGCAGGCAGGTACTTGTGAAGGGATGCTTTCCTTTCTCCTCTGCTGAACCTCAGGCACTTAAACCACCCACCCACCCCCACCCAAGCTTATTCTATCGCTGGCATTTGCCTCCCAGAGCCAGGGGATATTATTACCTTTTTATTTGCTGTTTTTACAGACCCCAACAAAGTGCTTTGAAAATATATAACCACTTAATTCAAGCCAAGCCTCTTCAATGCGCCTTTCATTCAAGTGCTTTCTAATTTGTTTTCCCGCAGCCAGGAGCCTGGAGAAGACACGGTGATTTATGTTTTCATTTATTTACTTTATTTGGGCTTTTCATTTAAGAAAAGAATCTCTATACACCCCCTACAACCCTCCATTCTGCTTCATCTCAACCATTCCGCGTCTCTCTACTGACTGCCTCAGATCCAGACTTCCAAGTTGCAGAGTGATGTTTTGGGGGTTTTGCCATGGTCTTCGTGAGGGCTTGGCGCTCTCCACCATAGGAGTGGCCGTACTCAGGTTTTATTTCTACATTGGTTAACAAAGGAAATTCTTACACAACGTCATAGAACTTCCACCTGGGGGTCTAGCAGCCAGGGCCTTGAGTCTTGAGTCTATTTCCTGCCTGGTGACTTCAAGGGAATTACTCCTCTCTACAGAGGATCATTGGCCCTGTCATCCTGTCCACGAACTTATCAGATAACTTTTGTATGCCAGCTACTGTGCGGGTCAAAGGCAGTACAGACAAGTTCCTGGTTTGCACTGAGTCAGGCAGAGAGATAGATAAGTGCTGAAAAGAAGTGTGGTCGCCATGGGAACAGGAGACACCAGAAGCACTTTCTTGAAGTGCATATCTGTAAGTGAAACAATGCAAAATAGGGACATCGGAGCTAGGTGGGGTGGCACCGGCCAATAGCCCCAGCACTTGGGAAGTCAAAGCAGGAAGATCAACAATTCACGATCTGCCTCAGTTGCATGGTCAGTGGGAGGCCAGTCTGGGCTACTTAAGACCCTGCCTCAAAAAAAATGGGGGGGGGGTCCCTCTTGATTTGAATATAAAATGTTCCCTGCAGGCTCACTCATTTGCACATTTGGTGACTAGCTGGTGACACTATTTAGGAAACTGTGGTGCCTTAGGGAGGTGGGTCTAGCTGAAGGAAGTGCATCACAGGAGGCCTGAAGGTTGATTGGCTGGCCCCACTTCCTCTCCAGTATCTGCGTCTTGATCTGTCTACCCTCATGTGAGCAAGCTCCAACTGCCAGAGTCACAAAGACCTCCTGCTGCCATACCCCGCCCCCCAACCACGATTCCCCTAAACATGAGCCAAAATAAACTGTCCACCCTCGGGCTGCTTTAGCTGGGTATTTAATCCCATCAATGAGAGAAGAACTAAATGTGGGGTCCGATAATGCCTGCTTCCAGAAGGCCTGGATGACTAACGGGGTTAATATATAATGGGGACTCTGTGTTGCTGGTGGCACAAAGACTTGCTTAGGAAATAATCAGAAAAGCAATTACTGTCATAGTTGCTAAGTTCCATCCAGAACCCTTGAAGGAATTAGTGTCAGCAAACCATAGCATTTCACCTGCAAGAAGATTCGAGCTCTGTCCTGCCGCTCTAATTGTTTTTTTAAAGTGGAGATAACTAAATAATAATGGTTTCTGATAAACATTAAAGTAAATATAAAGATAAATGAGCCAAAATTGATAGGCTCTCTTCTGCTTAAAAAAATTACTAGCAGTTAACTGACTATCAAAAACTAGGAAATCTAGAGCAGAAATGAATCAGACAGCTCAGCTGGACCCTCTCTCAAGGGGGCTCACCATCCCCACCAAGGCCTGGATTTCTTCAGCAGAAGCATTCTGTCCTCCAAATAGGTTGGCCAGTATATGGATATTTTTTTTTAAAAAAAAATGTAAATGTTAATATTCAAAACATTTTAAATTAAGATTTACACATTGGGCAATGTATTTCTCATAGAGACATTAGAAGCATATTCTTTCCGCAGGAACCGGCTCCATGTACAACCCAACAAACCTGCACTTCTGAGTCTAAGCTTTACCACAGCCAAGTGCAGTGCCCGGGCCAACGTGGCGTGAGTAATGGGCTCTCCAACACAGCTTCCTGAAACAAGGAGAACCAGGAACTAATGCAAACAGTATTTGAATATACACACAAGCTCGCAAATGTCTGAAAATAATCATATCTCTTAGTTGAACTTTATTTATTGAATAGTTCAGTGCACTGTTTTGGTGACCTTCAGATAAGGTCGAAGTCAAGGGTAAATTACCCTGCCCAACAACACTGAAAGAATTTCGGGTTCTAGGTGCAGCCTGAGAACTCAGGTGAGGGGGAGAGTGTGTTGACAGGGCAGAGTAGCTAAACTGCAAAGGAAGCCATGTAGGAAGCCATAAGCTGACAGAAGACTTGCCTAGATGTGGTTCAACATAGAAACTATTTCCAAAAAATGATGCCCCAGCTTCTATTCCTACCTAGCAGTTAGTTATTTGCTAAACTCAGTTTCAAGGTAACATCTGTCACACACGTGTGCACAGAACTGTCACCCTGGGCTGTGACATGGTGTGATAATGGTTGGAGGTTCTAAAAGACACTGGTAGCTATGGGCAGAGAAGAAAGTGTTACCTTAGGGTCCAACAGAGACCCAGAGGTCAGAGGTCAGCAAGAACAAAGGACTGAAACTCCACAAGAACTAGAATTGCAGAAAGTCCCAGAAGTCCCAGGCATGGCAATGAGACTCAGCCAGCTCACGGACAGAGAATGGAATCAGTCCTACCCCTCCTGAGTTGAGTCTTTAGACAGCTGTTCCAAACAGGCCCCCATCTTGTGGCTGTGGTAGGTGACACGTCCAAAGGAACAGGTGGAGCCACATTTTCAGATCCAGGGACCCAGCAATACCCTGAGTGCATTCTGATAGAGGTCTTTAAGCAGGCGAACCCTGCCACCAATGAGCGGTTGCCGATCTAATGACTGATTAATGGCAAAGAGTTCCTAATGATCCAACAGTTCATTAGAGTTGACTAAACCAGCGGGACTCTTGGAAACCCTTTCAAATGCCTCTCCAGAGGCTCTATGAGCACCCCTGCTCACATATCAGACCACTGCCCCATGTACTGAACCCACAGATGTGAGACCACAAGAACAGGGTAGACCGCTTAAAGGCAAATATGGAACCCACATGGCAGAGTGGTGCCACACTGCCCAAACCACCTGAGAAGCTCGAGAGAGGCATGCTGGGAGCCAAATGAGCTCCCGATAGGTGACTACTTATGCCAGGAATCGGGCTGTTATCATGGTAGTGTGGAAAGAGTGAGTCAATTCACCATTCATTCATCATTTAATAAATTAGTGTTTATTAAATACCTATTATCCATATGGCAGCAGAGGCAAATGTTTTATACACATCACACCAATACTTATAACTGCCATGACTGTGTGAGAAAACTGACACTCTGTCGAGTCATGAGGTCACGTGCGTGACACTATGTAACTTATCTTTAATATCATACTGCCAGTTGTGATCAGATCGGGCAGCCAATTCCAGCTCTCTTTCTAAAATTATTTTTCTTTTCATACTGTTCTCAGAGTTTCAAGCACTTGATTTTTTTTGGAAAATCTCAATCTCTATGGACATGAGGAGTGGTGATTGCTGTTGCTATTCATTTGAAAGGAGATCGTCCATTCTCATTTTTATGGAGAAGGTAATTAAAACATTCAGGGAAGTCTCAAGTGATTATGGTGAAGAATTCTCACCCGGACCTTCTTTCTAACAGAGCTAGCCCATGCCTGTGCTATTAGCAGGACAGGATGCTCCATGGCTAGGTGGGTTTCTTCCTGACCACAGTGAAGTGGATCCCACGCAGAATAGGTACAAAGTAGAGTCAAACTGCGTGGCAGGTGGACAGAGTGTGCAGGGGAGCCTCATCAAAGTTGGAAGAGACTGATTGAGCCCTGCAGGACAGCAAACCACACCTTAGCATTAATGAACTGATTGAACTTAAAACAATCATGAGGGGAACAATGTGGGCGCAGTGGAGAGCAGGGGAGGAGAGAGGAAGGGAGAGAGACCATCACTTTAGTGAAGATATTTCTTCCCCACCTCCTGCATGTCCTCAGGCTGCTGCTCTCTTGAGCACTTTGTTTTCCGGGCACATCAGGCTAGAACTGGCCAAGCAGAGGTTCACTGGTGAAGATCCTTGCTGGAAGACGCCCAAGACAAATGCAAGAGACACAAAAGGGCTCTAATACCTCTCTCCACCTGCGATGATCTTAGAAGAATGACCAGAAGTCCCGAGACCACGTATGTCACTGAACACCAAGAACAGTACAGACTCTCCCCTTAGCGGTGTGCGGTCTGAGCACCCTACCCTGCTCTAGCAGAGTACACCATCACAGCAGAAACATGCCCAAACATGTCAAGATCTGGAGGGCGGCCACACGTCGTTCCTCTGAAAACTACCACCAATGTTGGTTGACCCCCATTACTGAACTGGCACAGATTAGCTGAAGTAATACTTCAACTGTTTTTTAGTACCCAACTATATGTTCTGTTATAAGGAATAGCAAATGTTTAATCATAAATATTTTAATGGCTTCAGGGATTCATGGTATTCAATGACCGTGTTAAATGATAATAATCACATCTGGTTTATTACTATAGTAATTCAGCAGATTCTCTTCAGCAGTTATTTTTTATTATATGTGCTGCGCTACTGTCATGGTCATTTATAGCAGTAATATTTTAAAGTGGCTCATTTGTTTGTTTAAGGACAGTTTCACAATATATTTCTGTATTAATATACATTTTGCACTATTATTTCCAAGCTGCCCGCTGGAAAATTGATCCCAGCCTGTTAGGACTGGAGAGGCCGACAACCCACGAAATGTCCAGGCAGAGATGGAGTGGGGGGATGAGACGGGACTGTCCCCGTGCCCACTGGGGTGGTGATAACTGCTGCCTAGCGGTATTCATAAATGAAGAAATGTCTTAAGAATTAGGAAATAGTAGCTGTAAAGGGAAGACCATGGATTTGGGGGATCCCAGGGGCAAAGATGTCTGGGAAGAGCCTTAAGATGCATCATTGGCAAGGCCAAGGTAGTCAGGACTTGGCAGCCTCTGTGTAGTGAGTGATAGAGTGGGGTGAAAGTGAGGCAAGGGCAAGTCAAGGTCACCTGCATGTGGCTCAGCCACTGAGGTTTGCTTTAAATCCAGTCTACGTGGGCATGAGAGTTAGTGGCTGCTGTGTGCACCTTTGTGGCCGTCCGATTGGATGGTTCCCACAGTAAAGGGTCACAGGCACCATGACCAGTGCCTGCTACACCTCCGCCCTTCTTGGTGTATCAATTCATCCATTGCTCCTTAGGAGAGTAAGGCAAGCAAGGGTCCTTCCTAACCCGGGGGAGGCCATTTTTGTTGGCATTCTGATAAATCAGGCTGTGGAAAGTCCCGAGAAAGCTGGCCAACTTCAGTCTTGCTTCCTTTTGCCTGGATGCTGATTGGCTGGGAAACAGAGGGCAAATGGCTTTTACAGCTATGACTGATGTATGACTATAAAATGGTCCGTAACCAGAAGTACCAACTGACATGCCTGCTGATTTAACGGACACCCAGGGTTATGTTTGTAGAGTCGCTTAAGTAAACACGTGCTAGGTCTGAGGGCGTTTGCTGAGTGATCATTTCTCTTGCTCTTCCTTCCCATTTTATTTTACTTCATCATAAAACTGAAGATAGTAAAGCCACGCTTTCCTTTTCTATAATAATGAAGATTGACTCATGGCAGCGGCCGGTCCTCTTCATTTCCTGCTTTCTACCTCCAAGGTAGCTGGGACAGGCACAGAAGCCCTGAACCCAGGTAAGGTTGGAAGCCACAGCGCCTGGACAGCTTCCCCCTGGAGCCTTGGAGATGGGCTTTCACGTTTGCTTTTCCATTCGGAGAACTAGAAGAGAAGCTGGGCTCACTGCCAGATCAACAGGATGGGAAGATTTCTGTTTAACTCCAAATCAACAAAAGCGTCAGGGACAGAGATGCTGACCTTCCAAGCACGGACTTCAATCAGACCAGGGCATGTCCCTTGACATCATTGGGCCTTGCAGCCTGGGGTTTCTCTAACTCAGTGGCTATCATGGCAGTGAGCAGGTCAGGTTTGGTCTGGAACCTGGGTTTTGTACTGTGACTGAATGGTCTTTAGAGGACTATACGTTTTACTGAGTTTGGAAATTGTCTCAAACAAATCGTTGAGAAGTGTGGAAGGCATCATACAGCAGTTCCTGGCTCTATTTGTGGGAACTGGCTCATTAGATCCATTTGATTTCATGTTTCACGTCGAGTTAAGAATAGCAAACTGGTTCCCCTTGTCCACTCACTAGACGTCAGCTGATCCCATCAGCTCCCTCTGGGCTGCAGCAGACATCGCCCACTCAGGCAAGCTGGCACCCAAGACAAAATCTACTTGCAGCTCCCATTCTAGAGCCTCTGGCTTTTCACTCCCCAAGGGGAAAATAATTTCCAGAACTTTCCATGCTTATCTGCTGCTTGAAGCATTTTTCATTTTTTTTTTTTTTAATGTAGACGATGGGGCTTTAAAGAGAACGAGAGAGAACATGAAGTTGGGTGGGTATGCAGGGACGTGGGGTAGATCTAAGTGGAGTAGGGTAATGATTAAAATAATTTGTATGGAATTCTCAGAGAACTAATATTATGTTTTTAAAACTAGTGGAGTTACTTGTTTTGTGAGTATCATGATTCAGTGGCAGATCTTGAGTCGACTTTCCTCTGTGGAAACGGCCCCACTCAAGTTTTCATTTCTTCCTGGATCCATTTCCAGTGTTCACTCAGACTGCAAGAGGCTGTCCTGTTTCATTCATTTGAAGAAGCAATTTTTGCATGTATTTATTCTTTCTACTCATTTTGTTTTTCACTATACCATTTATTTTGGCCTTGGCCTGTGTTAATCAATTTCTCTTTAGTGTTTCATTTATGTTAATTTTTACTCATTTTTTCGAATTTCTTGAGATTAATACATGCATTTTCTTTTTCCTAGTTCTTTTTTAATAATGGAAGAAGCCAAAATTGTGTGTATGAGCCAAATCAGAGCCACAAATGGTTATTGTACAAGTTGGGAGCTAAAAATGGTTCTTATGGTTTTTAAAAAAAGGTATAAACAAAACAGAAAATAATCTATGGAAGAGTCCATAAGTCACCCAAGCTCCCACCTTCTGCAGAAAAAGCCAATGCTGACCCTTACTCCAGCATTTGAGGCTCTTCCATAGATTAATGCAGCCCTTACTCGGTCCCACCCACTCATATGACTTATCCCTTCCCCTTGGTTTCTAGACACGTAATTTGCCTTTTAATTTGATTTTCATCAAAGGATTATTCCAGCATGTTTCATGTTATCTACCTGGCCCTTCTTTTGACCATAGTTCATATGAACACTTAATGATAGAATGTGGCTGATCTTCCAGTCTTCCTACCCACTAACTAGTCCTACCTGCTCCCATAGACATTTCATTCACTAACTAGTCCTATCAGCTCCCATAGGCATTTCACCCACTAACTAGTCCTACCTGCTCCCATAGGCATTTCACCCACTAACTAGTCCTACCTGCTCCCATAGGCATTTCACCCACTAACTAGTCCTACCTGCTCCCATAGGCATTTCACTCACTAACTAGTCCTACCTGCTCCCATAGGCATTTCACCCACTAACTAGTCCTACCTGCTCCCATAGGCATTTCACCCACTAACTAGTCCTACCTACTGCCATAGGCATTTCACCCACTAACTAGTCCTACCTGCTCCCATAGGCATTTCACCCACTAACTAGTCCTACCTACTGCCATAGGCATTTCACCCACTAACTAGTCCTACCTGCTCCCATAGGCGTTTTGGGTGCTCAGTAACTTTTCTTTTCCATGCAGTTTGTTGTTGTTGTTGTTTGGTATCTTTTCTGATGACATTCTTTTTTATTTTTATTTTATGTTCATTGGTGTTTTGCCTGCATCATATCTGTATGAGGGTGTCAGATCCCCTGGAATTGGAGCCACACACAGTTGTGAGCCGACATGTGGATGCTGGGACTTGAACTCAGATCCTCTGGAAGAGCAGTCTGTGCACTTAACCACTGAACCATCTCTCCAGCCCCGTTTGGTATCTTTTCTAAATCCACATCCCTTCATGATCTAAACGTTTTTGAGAAAATCCTCTTGTCCTTTATAATAACTGACTTTGGGGCTAAATTAAGCATTGGGATTCATATAAATAAAAAACGGGGCTGGGTGGTGGTGGCGGCGGCGGCGGCGGCGGCGGCGGCGGCGGCGGCACACGCCTTTAATCCCAGCACTCGGGAGACAGAGCCAGGTGGATCTCTGTGAGTTCGAGGCCAGCCTGGACTACCAAGTGAGTCCCAGGAAAGGCGCAAAGCTACACAGAGAAACCCTGTCTTGAAAAAACAAAAACAAAAACAAAAACAAAAAACAAAAACAAAAACAAAAAACGGGGCAATATGTTGCTGTCTTTTTAAAGTGTATGCTGTGAGACATGGCTCCAGCCCCAGAGTCAACTGTCACCACCCCATAGGAAACTGCTCTGTCTTAATAAATTGCAACAAGACTAGGTAGGCACACACTTTCACACCAAGGCTGGACGAGGCGACCCAAGGGAAGTAGAGGAGGAGTGGATCTGGGGAAGGGGGAGGTGGGGGTGACCGGGAGGGCTGGAAGGAGGGGAAACTGTAGTCGGGATGTAACTTTTGAGAGAAGAATAAACTTAAAAAAGAAAAAGAAAACTGTTCTGTCTCCATTGCATTTCCAGCTTGGTGGGACTCCACAGACCCCTTTCACTGTGGCGTCTTCTCTACAGGAGAGAGCTCCTTATTAGGATGTGAGCATGCATACAACTGTACGTGAACCTGGAAACTAATAAACCTATAGTGTGTGGGATAATCTTTTTGTCCACTGTGAAGATGTGTCTCTGTCAAGGCATCTTCTGATTGGTTTAATAAAGAGCTGAATTGCCAATAACTAGGTAGGAGAGGATAGGCAGGACCTCTGGGAAGAGATGGAACTCTGGGAAGAAGAGAGGCAGAGAATTTGCCAGTGAGACAGTATGGAGGAGAGGTAACGAGCCACATGGAAGAATGTAGATTAATATAAATGGATTAATTTAAGTTATAAGAGGCAGTTGGGAACAAACCTAAGCTAAGGTCAAGCTTTCATAATTAATAAGAAGTCTCCATGTCATTTTTTGGGAGCTGGCAGTCCAAACAAATTTCAACTATACTGCAGCTTGGTTAAACTAAAGAGACTCAAGAATATAGACACAAAGAAGAACTGATAGTTATATCCACGGCAAATGTAGAGTGGGCCATCATAACACTGAGTGAACCCAGTAGATATATCACTTCATTATCTGCTCTTCAAAGAAAGAACCATTCAGTCCCTAGGAGCTGTCTAGAATGTCAAGTCCATGTAAAAACCACAACCTGGAGCTTAAAAGACCTTCTGTTCTCCCAGGCTGAAGGTAACCTCTTCCTGCAAATTCACTCCTCTCAACTCTGGCCTCAGTTCTTCATTCATGTCAAGAGAAGCGTCCTTTTCTCCATGACCAAGCGTTGGCTGCATCTGAGAGCATTGTTCCGTGGCAGTAAGTCTCAGAGAGGCTAAACTAGAAATAATCTGCTGAGCTATTCACTTACTGTGAGAAATGGAACTAATGTGTGCATAAAACAGTCATGTGTCAGTAAAGTCAATATGCTAACCTAACGTCATTGTAAAGTCACTTAAAGATGAGGTGAAGCCCACTTTTTCCCCATGCATTTCTATGGTTATCAAAACTACTACTGACTTCAATAGCTGATGGATACATAAATAAAACGTGGTTTATTCATCCAATGTAATATGATTTGGCAATAAAAGGGAATAATGTTCTGATAAATACTGCAACGTGGATGAAAGTAGATTATAACAAGTGATCCTTTTGATATGAATAGTTGAAAATAGGTACATCCATAGAGCTGGAAAGTAGGTGAGCACTTGTCTAGTTATGAGGCAGGGGGGAGTTGGGGAGTAGGAATTAAACGCTAAAAGGTATGGAGTTTGTAACATGAATTGCTAAACAGTCTTATTAATTAAAAAAAAAAAGCCAGGAGCCAGGTATTGGGGTGAATTCTGAAAGATCAGAGAAGCAGAATAAGCCACAACCAACCTCACCTCGCCAACTCCTCAGCTGAATATGTTTCCTCAGACTGAAAGCCTCTGAGTCCTCATCCGAATGGATCTCAGCTGAATTGCTGATAAAAGTCTAAAAGCTTAAAAGCCTCTAGTCTCTGGTCCTCACACCTTATATACCTTTCTGCTTCCTGCCATCACTTCCTGGGATTAAAGGTGTGTGTCTTTCCCAAGCAAGACAAGAGTTCTCAAGTCCTGGGATTAAAGGTGTGTGCCATCACGTCTGGCTCTGTTTCCAGTGTGGCCTTGAAGTCACAGAGACCTGGATGGATCTTTGCCTCCAGAGTGATAGGATTAAAGGTGTGAGTGCCACCATTTTCTGGCCTCTATGTCTATCTAGTGGCTGTTCTGTTCTCTGACCCCAGATAAGTTTATTAGGATGCACAATATACTGAGGGACACAATATCACCACAGGAGTTTCTTTTGGAGGTGATAAAAATATCCTAGACATGTGATGCTGCATGGCTCTTTGACTAAACAAAGGCATACTGATTGTATAATGTAGGTGGGTAAGTTGTATATATTGAATTATATCCAAATACAGCTGCTTCGAATCATTTTAAAAGAATCTCTGTGGGGCCGGGCGGTGGTGGCGCACGCCTTTAATCTCAGCACTCGGGAGGCAGAGCCAGGCGGATCTCTGTGAGTTCGAGGCCAGCCTGGGCTACCAAGTGAGTTCCAGGAAAGGCGCAAAGCTACACAGAGAAACCCTGTCTCGAAAAAACCAAAAAAAAAAAAAAAAAAAGAATCTCTGTGGGGCTGGAGAGATGGCTCAGAGGTTAAGAGCACTGGCTGCTCTTCCAGAAGACCTGAGTTCAATTCCCAGCACCCACATGGTGGCTCACAACCATCTGTAATGAGATCCAGTGCCCTCATACATGCAGGCAGAACATTGTACACATAATAAATAAATAAATCTTAAAACAAAACAAAACAGAAAGCAATATCTTAAAAAAAAAATCTCTGAGATGGTTTGTGGAGCATATCCAGATTAAAATTGTGTTCTCATGTGAAGGCACTGTTTTGAAGGCCTTTTCCTCCTCATAGCGGATGGCAGAAGAGTATAAGGGCAGGCAAAACTCAGGTCCCATTAGAGCCTTGACCTGCGTCACAGCCACGGACACCCTATCAGCCAAACAAGTCACAGGGCTCTCCTCAGTGTCCCAAGGGAGAGGTTCCGCTAACGGAGCCACTGCCAGGGTCACGTGGAAAGGGCTGTGAATACGAAGTCTTTCTCTAGGAATGAGGTAGACCATTGGGACTGAGAATAAACTCCCCGTAAGTGATTAGAGGTGTATGACCCTGACACAACAGAATGCTGGCACTCGAGTGTCTCCTCTCCCTGACACGCTGAAAACTCAGCCCGTCCCCTTTCTTCAGCACAGTCCTCTTTGCTTTGATTTTCTGTCAACAAAACGCGGGGCGTGTTGAAGCTGTTGCAAAATGAACTGAGCCACGGCATCCGCGCTTTACGGTTTGCAATGCTGCTGACTCCACCTACTTCGAGAACTTGGTGCGATGCCTCCAGCATGTGTGGTTTCCAACAAGACATCTTAGGGTATGCTGGGATTAAATTTAGCTGATATCAACGAAGACCTCTGACTTACCTCAGTAACACTGTAGTAAGGAAAACACAACTTCGTTTGTTTCTCAGGAAGACCCCAGAGGAGCATTTCAGTGGGTAAGACAGTTCTTCTCCAGGGAGTCCTCAGGGACCCAGGCTCCATGCAGGGAGTGACTCCTGCTGTCCTGATCCAAGTTGCTGTCCATGCAGTAGGATCAAGGAGTCGGGAAGAAAGAGACGAAGGACAGGAGACACAGTGGACAGCAATCAGAGCAAGCACATCACAACACTCCCATATACTTTACATGCCAGGACTTTGTTTCCTGGCCACACCTAACTGCAGTGATCACTGGGAAAGGTATATGGCCTGGTAGAGAAAAATATATGTTGTGGTGGAGGGGAGAGGAGAAGAAAGGAGAGTATCAGGGGAGGGAGCCGGAAGGCAAGTAGAGAACAGAAGAGAAAAAGGAGAGGAGAAGAGGAGAGAGGGGAGGGGAGAGGAGAAGGAATGGATACAGGAGGGTAGGGGAGAGGAGAAGGAATGGATACAGATGCTGTGCTTGTTTCATTGCTTTCATGCTGTCTTAGTCAGGGTTTCTATTACTGTGAAGAGACACCATGACCATGGCAACTCTTATAAAGGAGAAACATTTAACTGGGGCTGGCTTACAGTTTCAGAGGTTCAGTCCATTATCATCACGGTGGGACATAGCGGCTGACGTGGTGCTGGAGAAGGAGCTGAGAGTTCTACATCTTGACCTGCAGGCAGCAGAAGGAGACTGTGTACCACATTGGATGTAGCTTGAGCATATGAGACCTCAAAGCCCGCCCCCACAGTGACGCACTTCCTCCAACAAGGCCACCTGCTAGTGGTCACACTTCCTGACACCTGCTCCAGCAAGGCCACACCCCCTAGTAGTGCTATTCTCTATGGGCCAAGCACTCGAACACAGGAGTCTGTGGGGGCCATTCCTATTCAAAGCACCACAGATGAAATACCCTGACAAAAGTGACTTGAGAGAGAACGGACTCATCTTGGCTCACTATTCCATAAGGAATACAGTCCATTAAGATAGGGAAGGCATGGCGGCAAGAGCGTTCATCCAGCCTATCACACTGCATTTGTAGATAGAGAACAGGAGGCGGGGCCCACCTATAAACCCTCAAAGCTCACCCTCCGCCCAAATGACATGCTTCCTCCTAAAGGTTCCATGACCTTCCCAAACAGCCCTAGTGTTACCCAAGTGGTTTGGATGGTCATGAGAACTACAGTTCCAGTTTACCTGTAATGACTTCACAACTAGCAAGGGTGTTGTCTTTAATCCACATCTTATGAATAACATGTTGTCACAGAAATGTAAACCTTACAGAGTCTCAGGAACCCCAGTGATAGTGTTCAAGTCCAAATAGTGTCATGTACTTTGCTTGTTGCTTTGACAAAGTACCTGACAGATTTAACCCGAGAGAGGAAGGCTTTGTTCGGGCTCATGTCCTCAGAGGGTTTAGTCTATGGGTTCTTGGTCCCCTGTGGTCGGACAGAACACCATGGTGGCGGGGTGTGAAGCAAATGAGTTATCCACCTCATGGCAGAAACAAAGCAAAGAGGGCAAAAAAGGGACTAGGAACCCTGTAAAAATTTCCTGTGACCCAATTCCTCCAGCAGCAAAGCCTCACCTACTAACGTTTCCAGAATCTCCCAAAATACCACCATCGGCAGTGACTGTGACACTCCACATAAGAGCCTGTGGGGGACAATTCACGTTCAAACCATCACACACCCTGTAAGAGTGGTGTGACCTTGAGACAGGCTCCTTCTAGTAGACAGTAGTTGTGCTGCCTCGTAGGGCAGATCTGAGAATCAAGTGAACTAAACCATGGCTGCCGTGACCACCGTAAGACAGTTGACTTTATTCTCTATTAGGCAGTATGTTGGTTCATTTTGTCAATATAACACAAGCTGGCATCACCTAGGAAGAGTGACCCTCAACTGAGGGATTGCCTTCACCATTTTCTTGATTGATTATTGATGTAGAATGGCTTGGCCCATGTGGGTGGTAACACCCCTGGGCAGTTGGTCCTGAGAGCTATAAGAAAGCATGGTGAGCAAGCCACGAGGAGCAAGCTACGAGGAGCATCCCTTCATAGTCTCTGTATCAGTTCCTGCTTCCAAGTTCCTGCCTTGAGTTCCTGCCTTGAGTTCCTGCCTTGGCTCCCCTAGATGATGATGGACTAAGTCTGGGACATGGAAACCAAACAAATCCCTTCCTCCTCCAAGCTGGTTTTGGTCAGTGTTTTATCACAGAAACTGAGAAAACAGACTAGAACAGGCAGAGAGCCAGTGGAAAGGACAACAAAGGCATGCCGTGGCCAGACTCTTTTCTCAAGGCACCAGCACCTACCTCTGCTAGTGTAGACAGTGGTAGAGTGTGGTGATATTGTGTTCCCCAATATATTGTGCACCCTAATAAACTTATCTGGGGTCAGAGAACAGAACAGCCATTAGATAGACGTAGAGGCCAGAAAATAGTAGCACTCACTCCTTTAATCCTAGCATTCTGGAGGCAGAGATCCATCCAGATCTCTGTGAGTTCAAAGCCACACTGGAAACAGCCAGGCATGGTGACTCACACCTTTAATCCCAGGAAGTGATGGCAGAAAGCAGAAAGGTGTATAAGTCATGAGGACCAGGAACTACAGCTGGTGAAGCTTTTAGGTTTTTTGAGCAACAGTTCAGCTGAGATTCATTCTGGATGAGGACACACAGGCTTCCAGTCTGAGGAAACAGGATCAGCTGAGTAACTAGTGAGGTGAGGTGGCTGTGGCTTGTTCTGTTTCTCTGATCTTCCAGCGCTCACCCCAACACCTGGCTCCAGGTTTGCTTTTATTAATAAGACCTTTTAAGACTCGTGCAACATTAGAGCATCCGGGAGGAGGGCTCACCATACCCTGGTGAACCATGACGGGCAAGATGATGGGGCCCTGAGAAGTCTTGATGTGGTGGGGGCAAGCAGTTGGAGGTCTTTGGACACAACACCTTCCTGAAGGCATCCGGCCTTCACTTGGCCAAGTCATGGCTGTATCTTATTTGCAGACATTTGCTCAGGTACAAAAGCCATGCATTTAAAAAAAAATAAAAGCCATGCATGAAGACCACAGAAAGTAGGAAGAAAACAAATGTTCATCTAGCCTTCCAGATAAAAATTAAAATCAAGGGGCTGGAGAGACGGCCAGTGGGTGAAGAACTCAAGCATGAGGAACCTGAGTTTGATCTCACATGAAAATGCTGGACGTGGTAGTGTGAGTTTGCAATCCCAGCCCTGTGGAAGCAGAAACAGGAAGGTCCCCAGGACTTGCTGACCAGCTTGTCTAGCCTACTATGTGAGCTCCAGACCAATGAGACATCCTCTCCCAACACAGGGAGGGGCTTAGTCGGTACAGTGCCTCCAGAGCAAGCATGTGGACTTGACATTGGATTTCCAACACCAGGGGAAAGAGCAGGTGTGGTGGTCCATGCCTACAAGCCTTTGCCTGGAGAGGGGCATAGACATAGACAGCCAGATCCCTGGAAGCCTACTAACTAGTCTAACCAGTTGGTGAGCTCCTGGTCCAATGAGAGACACTGTCTCAAAAAACAAGCTAGGGAGAGATACAAAAAGATACCCAATACTGACTTCTGGTCTACACACACACACACACACACACACACACACACACACACACACACACAATTGCTGTATAGTATTAAGCCTTGAGTGATTATTTAGGAGCAAGAGGACAGAAAAACTCGGCCTCTGTTTACACATAATAATAATAATAATAATAATAATAATAATAATAATAATAAAATGAAAAACAAGATGGCCTCTTAGGACCTCTTACCTGCGTACATGCCTTTGCACACATGTGCACACACAAAGATACAAAATTGAAATCAAGAGCTAAGTGTGGTAATGTACTGTAATCACTTGGGAAGCTAAGAGAGCTATTATAGGAGTTTGAGGCCAGCTTGGGGTTTGGGCTTCACAATTTGTCTCTGTTTTATAAAACCAAAGAGGGAGGGAAGAGGGTTAAGCAGGAAAAAAAAAGGGAGGGGAAGGGAAGGGAAGGGAGTGGGAAGGGAGGAGAGGAGAGGAGAGGAGAGGAGAGGAGAGGAGAGGAGAGGAGAGGAGAGGAGAGGAGAGAAGAGAAGAGAAGAGAAGAGAAGAGAAGAGAAGAGAAGAGAAGAGAAGAGAAGAGAAGAGAAGAGAAGAGAAGAGAAGAAGAGAAGAGAAGAGGCCCATCCTGAAAGATCCCCTTCCGGAAGCTATGGGGATCCTGGCTACAGTTCCCTCTCAGCAGCCCCCGGAAGTGCTGAGAGTACTTTTTCTATGCAAATCCTCTACCTTCTACCCCTTTTCCTTTGTGTCTCTTCAGAATTCCTTGCAGGTTTCTTGGGGACACCCTCATGCTGTGGGGACCCATGACTGCTGACTCGTTGACTGCTGCTCTCAGTGCCTGGGGACAGCAGGACTCCCGTCTACTGACTTTGTGCAGTCTCCTGCCCAGGCCTGGGACTCCAGCCAGCAGCAGGTTGTGGAGTCTACAGCGAAGTGCGGGCAGATTGCTGGAGTCTGGTCAAGAGAACAGATGTGTGTGATGGGCCAATCTGACCACAGAGAGACATTTCCCTGCACCTTTCAAAGGTGCACAATTGCCTGGGTGAGCCAAGGCAATCTGACACGCATTACCTTCTTCTCCAGCACAGAGAGCTGGGGCCCTTCCTCCCGGAGGCTGTGCAGGCTAGGTAGCAGAGGAAGCCAAGTGCTTCGGAAATGCTGTCGTGGCTTCGGGGAAACACATGTCCGTGAAAAGTACCCAACAGTGTACTAATGGCCTAGCCGTTACCACACCCTGGCCAGAAGCAAGGAGCTATTGATCGTCTGTTCGCTCTGCATTTCAAGGAGCGACTGGCGCCATCTTTACAGGGCAAGGGGGAGGACACAGGACAGGAGACACAAACCTTCCACTCCGTTTAAAGGAGCCGCTCCACACCTTCCACAGCCTTGCCGGACTCTGGCTGGTGTCGTCTGTCCCCTTTTCGGTGTTTGCTATCTCTAGCCATCTCCAGGAACCCAAAGAGGGTCCTCTGACATGTGCCATGCTTCTGCCTTGTCCACCAAACCATCCGCCATCACAATACAGTTTGGCATCAGCTGTGTGCTCTGTTAGCACATCTCTGAGAGGGTGAAAGTCTGGGCTTTGGCTTAGTTGAAGGAGTGTGAAGGAAAGTTGAGTAAGGCGGGGAGGTGAGAACATGCACAAAGCCACGGAGCTGACAGAGCAAAACTGCTTGCTGCGTGAGACACCCAGCCACAAGGTTTTTCATAGTGTAGGGAAGGGACTGAAAAATCTAGTCTCATTCAAAATGACAAGTTTTTAAAAAAATAAGTTGATTTCTAGATATGTTGACAGCTCCTGAGGAAAAAAAAAAAACGAGACCTAGAAGTGTGATTGGGATTCAAAGATGTTGCCGTGGTTACATGTTTTGTTGCAGCAAGAAGACAACTGACAGGATGTTGGTGCCCAGCACCTTCCGCTCAGAGTGCTGTGTGACTCTGAGGTGTCCCCAAGCTGCTCTGCAAATCATAGTTCGTCCCTTTCTGTCATTGAGTAGTATCGCCTTGTATGGATGTCCTGCAATTTGCCCATCCGTTCAACCAGGAAATAGGTCCAGGATATTTTCAAATATAAACATCTCTGAAAGAAATGACCCGTTCCTTTGTGTGCCTCCGCCAGGCTCCAAGCCCTTGGAGAACTGAAATTGTACCTTTTTGGTCTTGTTCCTGGTACATCATTGGCTCCCAGCACGTGGCCATTGAATAAACAAAGGAAGGATAGGCAGAATGAGGTCAGCTTTGTACAATGGGACCGTAAAGAGAAACACAGCCTTGTGATAACACCACTTTCTCCGGAGGGACTACTTATTTCTTAGAGTGTCTCATGCTCACAGTAGACACCAAGTGTCCTTTGCTTGGATGACATGGGATACTTGGAGCAGAATGGGGTCTCACTACTCAGCAGGGAAGGCAAACCCTCAGGGCAGTCTTCCATGCCTCAGTTTCCCGGTCTATATTTTGTAATACTTCTGTGGAGATCTGCTGGGCTAACGCCTCCAGAGTCTAGATTTGCCAGGAAATAACCTTCCTACAACTCCTCTTGCTTCCCGGCTGTGAACTGTCTGTCACCCATCCCTGGATGAAAGACCAGTGGCAGCTACTGTGCCCTCCTCTGCCTGACTGGAACTGCTGAAAGAGGCAGCGTTCCTGCCCAGTGGTCCACCTGGACAAGTCCAGCTGCTCTGTGGCAGAACTTCATGGGTGTCGCAAGTATTGGAGGTCTGTAAAGTTCCCCCGGGGCCTCCATCTCCGGGTGTGTGAGACACCGGCCTCACTTGGGAAAGTGGGCACTGGGAATCCCGCACTCATTCCTACCCACGGGCACTGGGGAGAAGTCGGAGGAAGGACTGGTCCTCTCTCTCCTTGTCTCTTCCAAACACTTGCTCTCTCCTCCTCACATCGGTCTTCTGAAGTGGCCAACACAGCTGACAGAGACACCAGGGCTTACAAATACAGCCCTTCTCAGGAAAACGTTGGGACCTGGATGTGAGATCGGTTCATGTTAACTGCTGACAGTGTGGTGTGTGTGTGTGGATGCATGCATACACATGTGTTCGTAAACCAGGGCTCAACATCAGGTATCTTCGCCAATCACTTCTCTACCTTATTTTTATCAGAATCCCTTTTCAATCGTGTGTCTGTGTGTGGGTATGTGCGTGTGAGTGCAGGTGCCCTCGGAGGCCAGAGGCATCAGATTCCCCTGGAACTGGGGTTAGAGGCAGTGGCAAGCCACCCGACATGGATGTTAGAAACTGAACTTGTGTCCTCTGGAAGAACGGTGAGTACTCTTAAGTGCAGAGCTGTCTCTCCCGCCCTCCATCTTATTTTTAGAGACAGGGTCTCTCACTAAACTTGGAGTCACCAATCCAGCAAGTTCTAGAGACCCTCTTGTTTCTGCCTACCCAGTGATATTATAGGGCTATACCATATCTTCGGCCTAGGGTTTTGCACAGGTACTAGATAACCAACTCATGTCCTCCAGCTTGCCTGGCAGGTACTTTATCCACGGAGCCCCTGCTGATATTACTATTATTCAGGGAGGAAAGTTTGGGAGCCCCTGTTTGCGACAGACAGTAGAAGGCGGCCTTGCCAGACTTGCCAGTGGAGGCTGCTTCCTCCCCCGCCCCCCAGGGAGGCAGAGCCAGCCAACCTCCAGCCCGCGTGACCGCACTTCCATCCAAGACCATTGGAATTAATTTTATGCATGAGATTTGGTGGGATGTGGTGCCAAATATTTAACTGATATCAAGATGCAAACTTCCCTCCATCCCCTTGGTTTTGTAAAATCCTGTCCAAAATAAAACCAAAGCCATTAGGCCCGTCTTCCAGTGCTGGTCCGCTCTGCCCCAGCTGCTCACTGATCCAGATCCCTCCCCTCCCCGCTGCTTGTGCCCCTCCCGCTCTCTGGTATTTGTTCTGGTGTATTTATGGGTCTCCAGGCAGGCCCCTCGCACTGTTAGCTCTCCTGCTGTTGCCAAGTCTAAGATCCCTTTTAGGGACTTATTTTATTTAAAGAGCACCCCATTAATGGGTTTAATGGCCTTTCAATCACTTAGCGTGCATTGTCAATGAGATAGAATCGATTTTCTGAGCATTCTTGTTCTGGGGGGAAAACAAACAGCCCTCGCTTCCGACTGCAATGTGGCCAGTGAGCAGATGACAGGGAAGCCAGCTCCAGGCTGGGATGGCAGCGTCTCTCCAGGCTGGGATGGCAGCGTCTCTCCAGGCTGGGATGGCAGCGTCTCTCCAGGCTGGGATGGCAGCGTCTCTCCAGGCTGGGATGGCAGCGTCTCACGCAGCTGCCCAGGAGCAAGCTAGGCACACTCAGCCCTGAGGAGCTGGGCCTGCCGGGTTAGAAGAACCCCACGGTCCATTCACAGAAGACCCGATCCAAGATCTGTTGCACTCTTTTTTGGGGGGAAGGGAGCATGCTTCTCGTGGTGGTGTGTCAAATCCTCAGACCCATAGCAGTAGCCCTGAGAGTGTAGCTGACCTCACAGTGTTCCCAGACATGAATTTAGAAAAAACATTGTTTTCATCGTCTAGAGCTCCACAACCCGGCATCCTCACACATGGCCAAGCTTCTGGGGGAGGGCTGGGTTCCACCCCGAGTTGTTAATAGCATTTACCCAAATGAAGCTGGGGCTCCAAACTGCGGGAGTTAGAGCGGCCTCGGCCACACTCAGGGTTTGACACTTTCAAGTTGGGTGTCCTTTCAGTGCTATTAAGTGACGTGTGCCCCTTCCTATTCTCCCACAACCAGCCTCCTGTTTATCGCCCTCCTCTTCCCGGTCCTCAAGCATCCTTCCAGAAGCCCCACCTGAACCCTCCTCCATCCCCTGCAGCCACTCCTTGGCATTCAGTGTCCAGAATCCTCTTCAGAGAGATGTGTGCTGGTCATCATCACCACTTCTGACCTTACTTCACAGAGAGGGCAGAGGCTAAGGAGTCAAGTGCCCATGACAGGAAAACCTCGCTCCCCAGACTTGCTCACCTCTCCTAAGGTAGGCAAAACAGACCCCGTCATAGCCAGGCTGTGACAATACCAAGAGCACCTGTCACCTCCAAGTGTCCGTCTGGTACCAAATGCCTCAAATTCTCCCCACACCTCCTCTCCCCTCTGCTCTCTTCATATATGTATATAAACCTCCAGAGACAGAGACAAGGATACCATGAGGTTAGATCATTTCCTGAGGTCCCACACTGATTCAAGGCTTATCCTTACATGTCAAGTTCTGGGATAAGATCTGTCTGTTTATGGTTTTAAATCCTAACGTGCTAAGTATCATTACTAATAATAAGAGTTTACAGACTAGAAAAGTGAGTCTCAGATATCAGAGCCCCTAGCCCAGGGTTCCTCAGTCTATAAGTGCCAAAGCAAGCATTTGAGACCAGTAGGCTAAAATCTGTGCTTTGAATCACAATGCCAGGGTCGCCTCCCAAGGCCAGGGCTTTCCACATGGCACCAAAGCTGCTCCGTCCTCGCCTAAGCTCTTTGGAGAATGGCCCCTAAGTTTCCCCGGAACAGCAGTTGGAAAGGAACCGAGGAGGAGATGACGGCCGTCTCCACGCTCTCCTGCCTTGCACTGGAAGGCCATTTGCATTTGTCCTTCTGCAGTCGTTTCCAATTCCCAAGCAGAACACAATTTAACTGCAAAATTCGCCTTAACTAGGCAGCTGTCGGCGGCCGTCAGGCACCAGGCTCAGGTGCGACTCCCAGTAGGCACTCCTGGAGCAGCGTGCCAGCCCCGGGAAAGCAATATAAAGTCACCTCGGAGAAATGAGACACCACTTGGAAGAGGCACGGGCCGCTGTGCCCGCTCATTGTCAGTCCAGAGTGGTGCAGTGGGTGCCAATCACGGCTCAATTACTCCCAGACTTCCCTCCTAAAGGTGTCCCTGTCATTTAGGAGAACTGGCCCACAGCCAGCTACCACATGTCCATGTGTCGGGTGGCAGAAGGGTTGCCTGGGGTATTGTTTCGGAAGGGATCAGGTTTGGATTTAATCGGCCGCTCTCCATGATGTCACCAGTCCATCCAAAGGAGGGATCTCAACAGTCAGCAGGGCAGACAGGACAATTCAACGTCACCTGATAATGTTCAGGACATCGTGCTGAAGGCTTAAAGGTGAAACGGTGCCTCTTCTTCTCCTCTACCCCACGTGACCCAACAGTAGACAGGGGTATGGAAGGCCAAGTGCGGTAAGCAAGGCGGGTGCCTTCAGAAAGGGACAGCCAACCAACTTGTCTGCTCGGAGGCCTTAGCTGATGCTGCAGCAAGAGAAAGATACAGAAAACAGCAGAGAAGAGTGAAAGGGCATCTGATCTGTGAGGCAAAGGAAGTTGCAAAGATGCCCTAGAAGAGAAGGGGAAGAGAGTGACGAACGCTGAATCGGGGTGCCCTGGAGCCCGTGAGAGTGCACCGGTGTCCAGTGAGACCAAGATGGGGGCGGGGGGACCACACCACCAGGTGATTGTCAGGGTGAGCAGAGGACTGTTGGACAGTGATGTCAGGGAAGGGCACACCTCCGTGAGCTAAGGACAGGGAGACGGGGGATGGAGAGGACAAGAGTTAGTATTGGAGATACTTGGGAGGCTGAGGCTGGTGAAGCGAGAATGGGCCCCACGGAAGGGGCTGAGAACAGTTAGCGTGCTTGTGAGTCCAAGAAAAGGTGGTGTGGTTGATATATTGTGCACCCCAGTAAACTTATCTGGGGGTCAGAGAACAGAACAGTCACTATATTAAACATAGAGGTTAGGTGGTGGTAGTGCATGCCTTTAATCCTAGCATTCCAGAGGCAGAGATCCATCTGGATCTCTGTGAGTTCAAGGCCACACTGGAAACAGCCAGGGGTGGTGACGCACGCCTTTAATCCTAGGACTTGAGATTTCTAGTCTTGCTTGGGAAAAACACACGCCTTTAAACCAAGGAAGTGATGGTAGGAAGCAGAAAGTTATATAAAGTGTGAGAACCAGGAACTAGAGGCTTTTAAGCTTTTAGGTTTTTAGCAGCAATTCAACTGAGATCCATTTGGGTAAGGACTCAGAGGCTTCCAGTCTGAGGAAACAGGATCAGCTGAGAAGTTGGCAAGGTAAGGTTGGCAGTGGCTTGTTCTGTTTCTCTGATCTTTCAGAATTTACCCCCATAGTTGGCACTGAGTTTTTTTTTTTATTAATAAGACCATTTAAGATTCATGTTCCAGAAAGGTGATGGGGTTACAGGGGAGAATATGTTCCTGGTGGGACAAGACTCCAGGGCAGTAAGAGAGACTAGAGGAACCGCAGGACACATTCGCAGTGGGAAGATGGAAAGGCCCTGGAGAGGCAGGAGGAAGAAGAGAAACAAGGAACCACTGCAGTCATCTGGAGATAGAGAAGCGAATGCGGAAAGAACTTCCAACTGGTCCCTTAACTTTGCCAACAGGTCACAAATGATCTCCAAAGGAGCTCTTGTCCCCATCTAAACAGCGTAAGGCTGTCCTAAAGGACCGTCTTCTGGAAGAAGGCTGTCTTAGTCACTGTTCTATTGCTGTGAAGAGACACCATGACCAAGGCAGCTCTTGTAAAAGGAAACATTCAATCGAGGGCTTGCTTACGGTTTCAGAGGTTGGGTCCATTATCAACACAGCAGGGAGTCTGCTGATAGAAAGGCTCTGCATGTTTTATGGTGGTGGTGTTTTCTCAGATACACATGTATATATATTTCATTTTTATGACGTGTAGCTCAGTAAAGTCGATCAAGTAAAAAGAGAAGGCTCCGAGAACCTTTAGCCAGATAGGGAAAGTTCAAACCTGGCCATGGTTTTCTTATCTTCAATAGCTTGTCTTCTTCTTCCTAGAAGCGTTTTAATCATGAGGCACCCTGAGCCAACAGACTCCAGCTTCCATCAGCCAGTAGAGGGAACTCTTTCTCAAATGGAAGTTTCATCAGCCTTCTAACCTGCCAGGTTCATCTGGAAGCTGTTCAGAGGTGCTGGGCCTGGCAATCAACGGGGAGGTGTCTCACTGTGCTGTGTAACGGACACAAAGGAATGCCATGCCTAGATGCTGGATGCCAGGCCTATAGGCTAGATACTATAGCAGCTGGCCTCTGGGGAAACCTGCTAAGAAGCCTGCTGAATCAGCACTGGGCAGCCAGGCAGTGGACCCTTTTCTCTGCCACGGCTCTCTTCCCATTGATAGCCATCCCTAGCACCCCCCAGGGAGGTGGTCTGGCTGGTTTCATGTGTCCCAATTTGTAGCATTTTCCCCAGCATTCAGTGAGCTCTGGTCATGTTCTCTCTAGCAACATCAAGTTCCACTCTTGGAGACTGTGGTGTGTCTTACATATCTGCTATTCTCATATTGTTAGACTTCTGTTTTGCTAGCCAATACCTGGTTACCAAAAATCTCTGATGCAGTCCATGGTGTGTCCAGATTCAGCTCAGATTGATATACTTCCCTGTGTACTGATGAGCTTCTGCTTCTCCCTCGAGACAAGCCCTGGCCATCACTGCTGAAGAAAGGCTCAGTAGATGCCTGCTGAGTGCACTCAGTATGTCCTGATCTGAGGGGTAGTTAAGAGTGAGGTATGTACCAGGGTGATGCCAATCAATTTATAAATTTCTAAAGTAGGTGAATGATTTCCATGCTTTGAAAGTTTTATGTTCCATCAATCTTTTCTTTTCTTTTTACATTCTGGCTCCAATTTCACGCCTCCTGAAAATGTCACAGAGTACATATTTGATTTTTAATGAAAAATAAATAAAGTCTGCCCATTGGGTATCTTTTGTGAATTTTCCAAATCTTCTGAGGCAATAAGAAATGCCTGTCTGTGTGGGAAACATGCAAATAAATGTGGGAATTCTGCTGCAGCTTGGAAAACACTTAGGAGACAGATTGACAAGCGGCCTGATTAATGAAAGAATCCTAGTGCATGAGGAGACCCCAGATGTGGTGACTTAGGGACAGAATTTGAACCTTTGGGAATCGGTAGTTCAGGGTGAGCCATATAATCAACCAAAACCAGCTCATAACCACCATGGCTACCTCCCCATGTAGGCAGCTTTGACCTGTCACCCCACCTGTGTCAGAAACACTGTGGAAGTCGGGCTATCACACCCCAAACTAGTCTTATCTCATGGTACAAAGAGGGGAGCTAAGGGCAGGCTCCTGGCAACGCTGCTTCTCTATGGGCATCTCGGAAGGCCTTTTAAAGTCTTTCAAGTCAACGGTGCGTTGACCAGGTAGGTAGAGTGTTTAATCTAACCAGTTCCAAAGCCTGGTTTCCCAAGGCAGATGTGTCTTCACAGTTACCGCAAAAGGTTTAGGTAAGAATGAGGGAGTGGAGGTGGTCTTGATCAAAACACTGTGTGCATGTACCAAATTCTTAAATAGTAAAAAGGGAAAAAAATTCAGTTGCGTTTTAGAAAGCCTGGGAACCCTCAAAATGATCCCCATGGGCGATCTTTACTTACATGTATTAAAACTGAATGTATGCTTTATGGCACTTCAAGGAGGCATGAAGCAGGAGCAGAAATGTCTAAGAGGAAAATGAATGATAGGGTATGAAATTTTCAAAGTGCGGGAATCATCCACATTATAGGAAAGTGTGTAAGTCAGTTCACATTACCCTGGTATGTACCACACTTCTAATAACCCCAAATATGGACATAAAAATCATTACACATGGGCTGGCTAGACCAATCAGTGGGCAAAGGCGCTTGCCACCAACAACAATGTGAATGTGCTTAATGTCATTGAATTGCATACTTGAAATGGGAAAAAAATAGAAATTTCATCTTATATATTTCACCACAGGTTAAAAAAAAAAAAAAAAAAAAAAAAAAAAAAAAAAAAAAAAAAAAAAAAAAAAAAAAACGTAAAGACTGATTAAAAAATATGACATCATGTTTATGTTGTAGATTGGATACTATTCTAAATGCTTTCCACACGCTGCTTGAATTGAACTCTAGCAATCCTATGAAATAGGTGCTATTATCCCCAGATGAGAAAGGGAGAGCCAGAGAAGCTGTGCACCTTCCTAGAAATGAAGAAAGTAGCCGAGCTGGAAGAACAAACCTTCCAGGTCAGGCTCCAGGGTCAGTGCTATACCTGCACTCACTCCCTGCTGGCTGGAAGACTGAATGAATCAGATGAAGGAGAGGCCCATCCAGACCTCCCCTCCACTGGCCACACTTGTAGACCCAGGACTCAGCCTTGGGCCAGTGCTGCCTCCTCCTGACCTTTGCTGCTGTTACAGAGCACAGCCGTGGACATGGAATCCCAGATACCATTCCCATCAGCATAAAAAGACATGAGATCTATGCCTCTGACAGGGGGACATTCTTTAGGAAAGGGCCTGTGGGATTGTGTGCCCTTTAAAGTTATCTGGCGACTACTTACCCCAAGTCCTTTGAAGTTTAAATAAAATGGAATAGCTAATGCTGTGATGAATTATTCACTAAAATACTTGCACAATCCAGGTTTGAGGAAAGTACTCAGACTGAAGATTTCAAGTGTTAATGTTTTACCAGTGTGCCTGCCCTGAGTTTTGACATACTAGTATATCAGTTTAGCGCATTGTTAATAGTATTCTGGCTTTGGCTTATTTTTTTAATCTCTCTGTTTCTCAGTCTTTCTGTGTGTGTGTGTCTCTGTCTGTGTATCTCTTTCTCTGTGTGTCTGTCTCTCCCCTCTCTGTCTCTCCTCTCTCTTTCTCTATCTCTTTCTGTGTGTTTCTGTCTCTCTATATATGTGCCTCTGTGTGTGAGTGTCTGTCTGTCTCCTCTCTCTCCTTCTGTCTCTCTGTCTGTCTCTGTCTGCTTGTCTGTCTGTCTCTCTCTCCCTCCGTAACAAGTGCCTTGTTTTAGTACTTATTGAGAGCTTACAACAGTATATAACCCCCACATCCCCATTCCATACCTAAGGAAACCACTTGGAGTTTAAGTGACCTGCTCCACATCAACAGAGAAATGCAGAGAGCTGCTTCACACAGACAATCTGACAAGGATGTTTTTATTTAACCAAGGCCGTGGTCTTGGGGTGTCCTATTCCACACTCATGTGAGGCCCATTTTCTTCATCTGTGTGTGTGTGTGGTGGGGTGTCCAGATGTGTGAACTTCATTCCAGCTTCAGCGTCATCTATGTCCTTGTCCCCCACACTCAACTGATCCTCTACCGGGGCTTCCCAGGTGGGTGTCCATTTACAGGATTAGGTGAATTCTGGTGCCATCCATGCTGTTGGACTGGAAACAGCTGAGACAGGCTATACTGATAGGACCCTCCTTCTGTCCTGCCCCCAATTCCTGCCCTGCTTCTTCCACAGCACCCAGCCCCTAGCTGCCTAGGAATCCCCACCATCTCAATAAAGCCTCCCCAGTTTTGCACAGCTCAATAAGGGGATGCAACAGAGGAGGAGGAGAGGGAGGAGGGGGGGGAGAGGAGAAGCTCCTTGTTGGTATTCTCATCACATTCTCCTTTCTTCCTCTGGGGTCACACGGTTTCTTCTCACATGCCTAACAAGCTTAAGCCTGTACCATGAATATTTAACCACTAAGCCCAGATGCCAACAAACAGAACCCTGATTAGAATCACTTTCTAAGGTCTGTAGTTTATTCCCACCATGGCTGATACCTAAATACCATCTCAAAGTCACTCAGTGGAAACTGGAGCCTAAAGTACTGACCGTTCATTTGCTCATGCAGGCGATGACTAGGAACAAGGTCTCCCCTAAGACACTTAGCTATTACTAAGAAAACTATTACTAGTTTTCTTCTTTTCTTTCTAAAATTGTGTGTATACATGTGTGTGCATGTGTGCGTACATGTGTATGTAACGTTTGTGCATGTGTGTACAGATGCATGCACTCCTGCAGGTGAACAGAGAACAGAGGACACTCAGTGTCCTCCTCTGTCACTCTCCACCTTACCCCTCTGAGGCAGGTCTCTGACTGAACGTGGAGCCAGGCTGGCAGCCAGCAAACCCAGCAAATCATTCCCTCGTCTCCCTTCTTCTTACCCCCTCACCCTGTACCGGAGGGTTAGGGGGGTGTGGGCACAGGGCACTTGGAGGAAGTGTGTCACTGTGAGGTTGGACTTTGAGATATTTTTCTCAAGCTTCACTCAATGTGACAGTCAGTTGACTTCCTGTTGCTTCTGAGTCAAGATGAGGACTCTTAGCTCCAGCACCACGTCTGCCTGCATGCTGCCATGTTCCCCATCATAATGATAATGGGCTGAACCTCTGAAACTGTAAGTGAGCCATCCCAATTAAATGTTTTCTTATAAGAGTTGTTATGGTCATGGTGTCTTTTCGCAGTAATTAAAAACCCAAACTAAGACAATAAGAAAAGAAAGAGAGAGAGAGAGAGAGAGAGAGAGAGAGAGAGGGAGGGAGGGAGGGAGGGAGGGAGGGAGGGAGGAAGGAAGGAAGGAAGGAAGGAAGGAAGGAAGGAAGGAAGGAAGAAAGTGAGAGAGAAAACAGGCTAAAAGTTCATCAGCAAGGAAAAGTTTGAATAAATGATAATGAGATATTGTTTTTCAGCTAGTATGAATTAATGTAAAAAATTTAATTGTAATAAATGAAAAAATTAGATGGATAAACAATATAATACTAAAGCTTACTTTTAAAAAATGTATTTGCAAGGCCAGGCATGGTGGCGCATGCCTTTAATCCCAGCACTTGGGAGGCAGAGGCAGGTGGATTTCTGTGAGTGCGAGGCCAGTCTGCTCTACAGAGCAAATTCCAGGATAGGTTCCAAAAGCTACACAGAGAATCCCTGTCTTGAAAAAAAAATGTATTTGCATGAAAAGAGAAAAAAAGACACACATGAAACATACCAAAATTACAACCAGCTATTTCTGATTTATGGAATTTAGGGTTATTTTAACTTTTTTTTCTTCTTGCCATATGTCTGTATTTCCTAGATTTTTCTTTTAAAAAAAATGATAAAAAGGAGAGAACTGCTACTGAATAAAGTAGATCTGAAATATCAGCCTTGGAGTTAATGGAGCAGGAAAGAAATACTGTGTCTGTCTATGCATACAGACTCTCTGGAAACTCACTTGATCACCACCACATCCCACATGTCCAACCAGTACAACCACAAGCACCTATCACCGTTCCATCCTCAAACTCCCCAGGTATCCCCAGACTGACATCACAGCACAATCTCAGTGCTGCAAATACGACACCATCATCTCAGCTACTTGGAAACAGCAAGGATCCCGATGTTTTACTGTCCTTTCAGACATCTGACATCTAGCAAATACAGTGAACCTCACATAGACATATTCCCAGCTATTAAAATCTAAACCCGCGAGTGTTATCTCCTGCCCTTGAGGTGCCTGATACAAAGGAAGCATGATTGAGCACCTGACTGATAAGGCTGAGCAAATATGTCTTTTGAAATGGGCTACAGGGAAAGCCCAGGTTGGGATGTGCAATGTGCATTAAAGTCTAGCTAGGTTTGAGTAAAAGGTGAGTCTCAGTTTAGTGAAGGGTGACTCCTAGAATATCTGTCTAAGAAAAGCCATGTTATTACCTTCAAATCCACTAAGGCTCACAGTATAATGTTGAGAGTCTAAAGTAAGGTAATAAGTACATAAAAGACTTTCAGGGGTAGGTGAGAATTATTTATAATGAGCATATTGGTCTAGTATGATTTGGTCCTTCTAATATGTTTTAAAATAACTTATTTGAAATAGTAAAGAAGTAACTTTTATCTTTATCAACAGAGTCTCATAGAACTTGGAAGAATCGAGGTAGAAATGGCCTGCAAGCCTCCTCCATGAGAACAAACTCTCACAGTGTCTGAAGGTGCTATGTAAGCTACCAAGGGACAAAACCAATCAATGACCCTACACAGCTGTAAAGCCTGAACCACAACGATGACCAGCCTGTCAGGACATCCCCAAAGGTGCAATGGTGGCACTTTTATGTTGGGGTAACCACAGCTGTCCAACTGGACTTGAGGCCCACTCACTAGGGTGGACTTCACGCCTGGAACTGTAACAGATCATGACCTTAGAGGAGAAGCTGCTGCTACCATCTCCCTAACCAATGTAATTCTTAACTGTATTCTAAATACCTGTCCTTATCTTCACAGACACGTGCAGCCCTCAGCCCTCATCCAAGAAGTGTCTTTTTGCAGCAGACAGAGACCATGGCAGGCCCACAACTGGTCAAATGCAGAGACTAAGTCACTGTGGAGTGCCCAGCTCCAGCTGACACAGCTACAACACAACCCTCCTCCAGACACTCAGTGGACATCACAGAAGACGGGCAGAAGGTGGAAGAGCCAGAGGGACAGGAAGTCTTCTAGATGTGACAAGGAAGCTACACCCACAAACTCTCAACAATCTGGTGGCTTAAAAAAAGACCTGGGCGATGATGACTCCCGTTGACATGACAGCATGAATGGGGGAATGTCACAAGGTCCACGCCTAGGTGAAGAGCTATATAGGCAATCAATGGCTGCAGGGGGGAGAATTCTTTTTCCCCCGGGGCCAAGCCCCCTGCTTGGTGTCCAGTTCCAAGTGGTCATCCCTAAGCACATGAATATAGGAGCAACATTAAATGGACTCAGTTTCACACACACACACACACACACACACACACACACACACACACACACCAATGATAGTTTAAGAAGAGGTCATGAATTTGAGGGGAAGTTGGTCAGGGGGAGACATGGGAAGGCTTAGAGGGAGGAAAGGGAACAATGAACTGATAGAAACACCATGTTCATGTATAAAATGCTCAAAAAATTTAAAAAGTAACTTAATCCCTTAAGCAGAGCAGTTTTCTCGATTGTATTTGTATTCTTTTTTTGCATGTGTATGTGTGTGGTGTGCATGTATAGTGTGTTTGCATGTGTTGGGTGTGTGAGGGTGTGTGTCTGTGGGTGTATGCAGGAACGAGGTTGACATCAGGGTGTCTTCTGTGATCTCCTTCTATTTTCTTTATTGGAGCAAGTTCCCTTTCACCCATGTGTAGAGACAACTTGTACATGTCATCCACTGGGCCACCAGACAGAGTGGTGTCCAATGAATGCCATAGGCCTGGGGACAAGAAGCATTCAGGGCCAGATTTGGTCTCCAGGAGTGAATGGCTGCAGAAGCTTGGTGAAAACATGGAAGCTACCGGCTTCCTGGTGGGATGATGTAGAGGTGGGGATGGGAAGCGTTCCAGGGTGTGGAACATAGCATTTACGTATGTGAAGCAAGGATCCTCATTTATCTGTCACTCTCCCCAAGCCAGCTGACTAAGGCGCATCCCCGGCTTGTGTTTTGGCAAACTCTGTGGAATGACTCCTGAGCACAAGCTTGTCACTCTTCTGCCTCTTTCTCCGGGACATACATCAACTGCCTGGACTGAGTCATGTCTGCAGAGCTGAGGGCTGACCCATATACACCACAAGCTAACGTCTGGCCATCATTATGAAGAATTACCGTGGCAGTGCCAATTCTCCAAGCATCTCCCTGATCAAATGCCAGATCACTTTCGACTCACTCTAGTTCCCAAGCCCCACCCACTGCCAGGGTTCTTCCATCTTGGAGGCCTCGGATTTCTCATTTTCTTTCCATTTCTTCAGCTGCTGCATAATCCCAGGTGTGAGCCTGTGCAGCTCCTGACACCTGGAGTATCATGTCCTTCCCACCACCTCAGCTGGTCTTCAAACAGCTGATTCATGGAAAACATGTCCCCCTGTGACCCATGAATTCTCTCTCTCAAGGGTCCCAGTGACACACTTTCTACTCAGTCTTTTGTTTGGTCATCTCATGTGCACCAGGGGTCTTTCTGGGTCCTGGGGCTGTGGCGTGATCAATATGCCAGAAACGGGAGGTTCTGGGTGGAATTTATAACCCTGGCTCTTTGGTTGATTTTCCCCTGAATTTATATATGTTCCCATGTATTTATTCATACATATGAATATATATTTGGCTCTTTGGCAAGACCTGTCTTGCATGCTGTCAAAGGGAGACTGTGATCATTGCTTTATACTGCAAGGATGCAGCTTATAGGAGAAATGGCTTCTAGAGTTCTGCACTGCAGTGCGATAACCACAGTTAACAACTAGTAGGTTGTTTCAAAATAGTGGTGAGGATGATGAGCTCTCCATCACAAAGCAAGATGCCCACCTGACTTAATAGATACGTCAGTGGCCCTGATACATCATTACACATCACGAACATGTCATGGCTGTACCTGGCAAAAACTTGTTTTCCAAAAATGTAAGAGAGAGAGAGAGAGAGAGAGAGAGAGAGAGAGAGAGAGAGAGAGAGATTGATTTAATTCTAGCACTCAGGAGGCAGAGGCAGGGGATTTCTAGGAGTTCAAGGCCAGTCTAGCATATATAAGTTCCAAGCCAGCCAGAGCTATACAGTGAAACCCTATTTCAAAGAAGGGAGAGAAAGAAAGAAAGAGAGACAGAGACAGAGACAGAGAGACAGAGCACAGATATATACAATTATACAGTCACTGTGCATCAATTAATTAAACATATTTTTGACCACGCTGAACACACAAAGTGCCATCCGTACAAAGATTAAGGACAAAACCTGCCCCAAGAAAGATCTTTTAAAATGACCCAGCATGTCTCACAAGCCTTGGTGGGCTGGGCTGTGGGTACCCAACCAAGAGAGGAGGGACCTACAGATAACCCAGCACCCCACCCATGCCTCGTCCACCATGCAAGTCTTTGTGCCTGGTTCTCGGTGTTTCCAGGCTTCTCATAAGAGTTCTTTGAACAGAACTTTCTATGGCTGAGAACATTTGAAAAGCACTAGTTTTCTCAAGTTTCCCAAAGTGTCTCTAGGTCCAGTTTGGAAATCTTCCTAACTGTGGATTTCCCCCAAAGTCTCTTTATATCCTCTAGTTTTTTATGATTTTCTTTTCCTGGTTTTCAACATTTTTATTCAATTTTTTCATATAATATATTTTGATCATATTTTCCCTCCCCAAGAACCTCCCAGATCCTCCTCAGCTTGCTACCCACTGAAGTGTGAATCTATTTAGTCTTAACAATAAAAACCAAGAGTCAGATTGGGGTAATAACCTGAAAGATCAGAGAAGCAAAGGAGCGGCCACTAGTGACTCCTTACCTCTCCGGATCCTCAGACCGAAAAGGGACCAAGATCCTATCTCCACCCACCTTATATTCCCATCTCCACCTCCTGATTGTGCTAGGATTAAAAGTGTGAGCCTCCCAAGTGCTGGGATCAAAGGTGTGTGCCACCACTGCCTGGCCTCTATGGTTAACTAGTGGCTAGCTCTGCCTTCTGATCCCCAGGCAAGCTTTATTCGTCAGAACACAAACAAAATATCACAGGACAGAGGGGCTAGGCCGTCCTTCCCCCAGAGGCTCTTCCCTATATAACCCATGCATTTTTGGTTACCCAACTTCATGTTTCTCCTTTCTCTGTTTCTCTCACTCTCAAAAAAAAAAAACAAGCAAGCAAACAAACAAATACAATGGGACCAAAAATAGGCAAATAAAACAAAATGGAACAAAAAGCGTACCCTGCCCCCCATACATACAAAAAGGAGTCTGTTTTGTGTAGGCCAGCTTCTCCTGGGCATCGAGAGGTGCTTGATACACCCAGTGACACTCCATTAGAGTTATGATTTTCTTTTAACTCGTGATTTTACTTTGTAGCCCAGGCTGGCCTGCCTGGAACTCAGTGTATAGCTCAGGCTGGCCTTGGACTTTCACTAATCCTCTTGCCTCAGCCTCCTTCATTCCGTGATTACAGACGTAAGTCACTATGCCCAGTCTTTGTGATTAATTAACGGCTTTAACGAAACCTGCTACATGTTGGATATGTAATGAGTGAACAATAACAAGGATGTGATTGATATCAAAATCTCAACCATGCAAGTATGCTGGGGACTGAAAAACCTGGACCCATTTTACCTAATACCCAACAGACAGGAAAAACTAACCCAGTTGGGAACGTATCAGAAGCAACAGTGAAAACGCACACGATGTAACAATCTGACATAAATCCTGAGTGATAGCATTTGGCATTTATCTGATCTTTGCTGCATTTTCTGCAACATGACGTTAACAATGCCTTTCATCTAATTCTTTGGGACCTTCAAACAGCAGACCTCATATCAGACTTTCCTCATTCACATGCCACCACTGGGATGTTTTTAAAGTGATTTTTGCTAGCTGCTTACACTACTAAATACCTCACAGAATAGACTTGATTTACATTTATAGACATTTATTTTAAGAGAAAACTTTACATCCCGGTTCATAAATCGAAGTCTAGGAACACTCGCCGTGGTAACAAGAAACTGCAGCATGGCTTTGTGATAATGAAGATATTATTTTTCTCTATAGGTGCTGTGGGGTACCGTGTGTGGGGAACATCTCTTTGGCTCGTGACCTCACAGGCCCAGGGAGTGGTGCATCAGTCAGAGCATCTCCGTGTTACCTGCCCCTCATGCACACACCCCCTCTCACGTACACTCTGCCTCCCTCGAAGCCAGCTGGCCACTAACACTCGATAAGCTGTTAACCTCTTGTTTTGCATATTAATATAAGAGACTATTCATGTTTCAAAACTCAAATTCCAGAACTTTCCTAGAATTTTAGGCATAATGTAGAAAAAATGGAGCCTTTCACCGGACTCACGTACTACAGGTGATGTGCACCCCGCTTCCTACTCACGGCCAGCCCTTGTACGGCTCTCCTCACTCCGAAGTTCCTGTTTCAGTTTCTCCCAAATGTAGAAGCTCGCCCAAAAAGGTAGCAAAGGTTTTAGGACTTGACAGGCATGCTCTTCTCAGACTGTGATGGCGTTCTAGGAAAGAAATATGGTTGAGCCACCTCATTGGCATGCTCTTTATTATAGTCACACCAACAGCTAGAGTCTCCCTCCACCCCACCCCACCCCACCCCACCCCACCTCACCCCACCCCACCCCACCACCAGCACTGAGGGAGGGGAAGCTGGTCACGGAGTCTGAACACTGAACGGATGTTAGTGTAATTGTTCTCCTCTCACCTTCCGAAGCCCTTCCTCTTTGGTGCTCATTAGACATCTCTCCTCCCAGGGCATGCTGGGAGAGCTGTCACACGTGAGGTTTCCCAAGAAACAGATGTGACTGAGATGAGACAGTATGCAGTCTGGCATTGGGCACAGGAGAGCCCCAACTGTGAGGGACGATCAGGGCTACCAGGTGGAAGGGAAAGGTGAGCTCTGTGGCACTCGCCACAGAGGCCCCGGGCCAGCACCAGATGACCTAGGAGGTCTTAGAGCTGGCCAACAGGGGCAAGGGTTGGGACTCCATGTTCGTCAACCATGAGATGTAAGATGTCCCCACAGAATGGCCATAAGCTTGAGCAAGGCGGCCCTCTTTGGCCAAGGGGTTCAACAGCAAGCCACCGGCAGGTATAGCCGGGGATAGGACAGCGTGGTCCTCAGGAAGGGCCGGGGAAGGGCACTCCAGATCTACCTCAATAGCGAACCCGTTTGTGCCGCGCTGCCCAGCCCCTCCCACAAGCAGTGGCAGCAGAGACAAATTGCAGGGCCCGGTTCCCAGGAAGCCCTTTGCTGTGGTGTTTCAGTGGCTCCTGCTAGCTGCAAAAGAGGGTGCAAGGCCGTACAAAAAGGGTGGGGAGGGGGCAGTGGTGGGGGGTGGGGGGCAGTGCACAGGCCGCTTCTGTCATGATATTCCACTCCACCCTCCTGCGTTCACTGAAAAATGCCTGGGCAGAAAACAAATGAGATCTTGATGCCCACTGGGCTATCAATCTTGAGATACAGCATTCCATTTCAAAGTTATTTGACCAGAGCCAAGTTACAAATCTTGGGGGAGCTGGCTTTCCAGAGAGACAAGGACACTTGAAGGCATGAACTGGGGTGAACCTCAGCAAAGCCTCAGGTGACTTCGGCTGCCAACGTCAGCCAAGCATTTGCTCCCCTTGAGGCTAGGGGTGTTTTACATGGTGCCGGAACTTCTGTGTGAGACCCTCGAGGTAAGTCTGAGGGAGGAGGCAATCTCCTCCCCCATCGGCCTTCTGCTCCAGAGCCAGAACACACAGATGAGTGAGGAGTAAGTAATAATTGGCTCTTCTTGGGAACTAAGTGGAATGGGGAGCCTTCCTCCTCCCACATCTTTTCTTTAAGTGGGTCTGACTCACGTAGAGGGAAGAGCACCATCATTTTGTAGTAATCCGTGTCAGGGGTGGAGAAGGTGCCTCACAGAGGACTCCAGCATTACCAACACCGAAGAACCTATGATGCTGCCAATATGGCTGACTGAAGTTGTTTGCTATGAAGGCTCCCATTCCAACATTGCTTCGGTGAAGGTCCGAGGGAAGACCCAGCGGAGATGCCCTGACTTATGGTGATGGCGGTAGATCCACAGAACAGGAGTGAGTCACCTTCTCAAGCTTGCTTCTTTTTCTCCCAAACGCTGGGGTGTGGGGTCACTTGCAGAAGAGAGACCATGCCTGTGGCAGGAGAGCAGGGGGATGAGGTGGAGCGATATTGCCCTGAGGGTCTGAGGAATAGCCCCAGGCCCTTGCTCTCCTCCCTCGGTGGGTTGGAAAGCCCGCACGTCCCCGTCCCCCCCGCCCCCCACACAGGAGCCAGGCCACAGAGAAAGGCTCTACTTAGCCCTCATGGCTGAGCAATACAGTGTGCAGATTGGCTGGCTGCCCTTATCCCCTCCTCTGATGCTTACCAGTCCCTCTGAGATGGGAGAAATCCTCCCTTCTCACCGGGAGAGAGCAAAGAGCAAAGGAATGGAGTGATTTGCCCTGGGCTTCCAGACACACACACTCAGTAAAAGGCCGAGGCCAGACTTGGGTCCCAGGCTGCCTGGCTCCCGCCTATTTCTGTTGATGGTTCAAAAG